>NC_056743.1:774069458-774201958 GCF_019279795.1 Protopterus annectens | reverse complement strand
TTCCCTCTACCCGAGTGAGCAGAACTCCTGTAAATGAAGGGGAAAAATAAAGACACTAATGGTGTTACCAAGTAACACACAAGCACATAAATATCCTTCTTAGAAGGAACTCTGACAGCTCTGGCTGAAATTAGAGCAGTACATGGCTGGGGGGGGGGGGGGGGGGGTATTTGGAACACAACTGATATGATGAAACCATATAAGTTACAACTACCATTCAAGGACCCTGCCTGGTTTGTTTATTGAAAAGGGTTGAATTCTCAAGGTAGAAGGCAGTCAGAAGTCTTTCAGAAGGCTGAGTTTTGAAGTACTTGCGATATCTGGATGTTTGCCAGATTACTTCATAAACAGCACAAACAATGTAAATATGTTACTTGCCTTCATGACATGTATACGCAGACTGCTTCTAGAAAATGTGCTATTTCCTGTAGCAAAACATTAGCATATTAGAAGATGCACTGCAACATACATCAGAACCACAAGACCAAGACGTCACGTAAACTCTTTCATCTCTTATTGCACAGATTTCATCAGAATATCCCAGATTTGCTAAGTCACAAGACAGAAAGCAATCGATGAAGAATCTGTATTACAATTACATAAAATACACATGAAGAAGTGCACACAGGACCTGCACAAATTTAAATTCATAAAATATTAAGTCATTCAGCAATGGTTTAACTGCAGCTCTTAGACATAACTGCCGACACAGTTATGTGTCAATCACCTCCCTTCAGAGTTTCAGCAACATAATCTAATCTCATAAAATGAAACCTACTAGAAAACAAAGCCCAGCAATATGCTTTACACTTTCCTCCAATGCTAGTCACATTAAGGCTAGCATTTTAAAACATGTCTGTGTTCTAGATAACATGAATATGAAGAAAAACAACAGCAGTATAAGGAAGCTTCTTATATATTAAAAGTTTGGCACTCTTAATCTCTTGAGTTAAACCCTTGCACTCTCAGTTCGAGTTAAACTCTTAGGTTTTAATTGGAATAGAATGATTACTCAATGGTTTGACCGTGGCATGGTTTTAGCTTAATTTATTTTTAACTGTAGTGTTTAGATAGCTTGAAGGCTTGTGGTAAGGTGGTGGAACAGTGCGATGTGTCAGTAAAGGTCTTGCTTCATACATCATACAGATACTGGTGGTCTGTGTCGTTGAATATGCCTTCTATACAGAGTCTGCATGTCCTCCTTATTCCTGCATGGGTTTCTCCAGGTGATCTGGTTTTCTCCAACATCCCAAAGAAATGCCACAGGTAAACTGGGGATCTTCCAACCTGTCCACTGATGGTGTTGGTGTGTGTGTGTGTGTGCGCGTGTCTGTGCGGGGGGGGGTGTATGTGCGTGTGTGTGTGTGTGTGTCTCTCTGAGTCTTGCAATAAATTGGTGATCGATACAAGATTTTCCTTCTGTCTTGTGCCCATGATTTCCAAAGCAGGCCTCATCTCCCAAGGGACATTGAATTGGACAGTGTGGGTAACTGAAGAAATGAAAGCATAAAGCATACAGGTCTTTTTTTTTTTTTTTTAATTCAAGCAGAGATAAGTTCTGAATGATGTGTCAGTGGAAAGTGTTATCCACTTTGTTACAGAAGAATATCCCACCCTAGAAGAAGAAAAAGAACGGCACTAAGAAAATTAAGTCAGTGAAAGCAACAGATTCAGATGAGGTCATGGCAGATATGATCAAGACATAGGGTGAGGAGACAAAGGCCCTATCAGCAACCAAGAAGAAAATAAGAGAGGAGAAGGGAGGCAGAGGTGGAGGAGGAGTGAAAAGAGGAGAAGAACAGCTCAAATACCTGGGAATTTGGATGCGTGAAAGTGGAAATGTTTTTGAGAAAGACATATGAAAGAAATAGAAGTTATGTTCTTACCATAACGTTCCATGTTAGTTGTCTTCTTCTCGCCTTCTTCTTGCTGGATGGGTTCGGAGCCGACCTCGGCTCCGACTAGGCCACTCTAAAAGCTCGAGAGTTGGTTCCACCGGCTCGAGGCTCCCCTTATATCCCACAATGCTAGGCGTGAGTTACCTCAGATCTCGTTTGTAAGCTAACCCCAGCTTATAATAGTATCAGAATAACTATAAACAAAGTCCACCTCTAAAACCAGGGAGAAAGAAGGGTGACCTATATCCTCATCCAGGAAATATGCACAACAGCATATGCCTAATAAAAGAGGTGGTAGAAAGAGAGGTCACAATCACAACTCCTCTAGGTCTGTCCAGGCCAGGGGGAAGGAGGGTGGGGCCTTAAGAAGAAGGCGAGAAGAAGACAACTAACATGGAGCGTTATGGTAAGAACATAACTTCTATATGTTAAGTTGTCTATCTCGCCTTCATTCTTGCTGGATGGGACAGCGTCCCTAGCACCTTGTCCCGGGTGGCCTAACGGAACAGACTCCTGAGAACAGTGGAACCAAAGTTAGCTCTATGCCTAGAAGCTAAATCCAACTTATAATGAGAAATGAAAGTGTGAGGAGTAGCCCAAGTAGCGCCTGCACAAATGGTGTCAATAGGCAGTCTGTCTTGGAAGGCTAAAGAAGTAGCCAAAGCTCTGGTGGAATGGGCCTTAGGTTTATTAGGCAGCTTTTGGTGTCTAATTTCATAAACAAGGGAAATCAGAGATGTTAGCCATCTAGATAATGATACCTTTGAAACTGAAAGTCCCTTTCTGCCTTTTGCATAGGAGACAAACAGCTGGTCAGATTTTCTGAATTGTTTTGTTCTATCCAAATAGTACCTCAACTGACGATGAACATCTAGCCAGTGTAATTTTTGTTCAGACCTATTGGAATATTCTGGAAAAAGACAGGGAGGTCAATGCTTTGATTTAGGTTTGGCGTCGAGACTACCTTAGGCAAAAGGACGGGTTGGTTCGTAGGATACCCTGTCCTTATGGAACAATAGATAAGGAGGTCGACAGCTGAGTGCATGAAGTTCTGAAACTCTTCTAGCTGAAGTAATAGCTACCAGAAAGAGAGTCTTCCATGATAGCAATTTTAAAGAACAGGAGGCTGCAGGTTCGAAAGGGGGAAGAATCAAAGAAGTAAGAACTAAATTTAGGTCCCAAGGAGAAGGAGGATTTCTTACAGGAGGTCTGAGAAGAAAAACTCCTTTCAAAAAGGCTTTGCAAAGCTTGTGGGACATTAAGGCAGACTCAGAAATACCCACATGAAAGTTAGAAATAGCTGCCAATTGAACTTTAAGAGTAGAAGGAGATGAACCTGCATGGAAGAGTTCAGCTAGAAAATCAAGGACTATTTGGATGGAAGCAGTGAAAGGATCTATGTCCCTTCCTTGAGCCCAATATGTGAAGCGTTTCCACTTACTCAAATAAATCTTCCGAGTGGAAGATTTATGGGAAGCTATCAAAATATCTCGAACAGAGTGAGATAATTGAGGAAGCCTGGCTAAGGTTGGAACTGGAGGAACCAAGCAGTGAGGTTCAGAGAGGGAGGAGCGATGAAACTGACCCGACTGATGGATCAAAAGATCTGGAACTAGGTCCAGATGCCAAGGTCGCTCAATAGAAATTGATGTAGAAAGGGGAACCACACCTGTCGAGGCCAGTAAGGAGCAATGAGGATCAACGAGGCCTTCTGAGCGATAGCTTTCTGTATCACTTGAGAGATTAGTGGGAAGGGAGGAAATGCATACAGAAGTCCCGGGGCCAAACTTGGACTAGAGCGTCTCTGCTGGGTTGGCCTGGTAAAGGGAATAGAGTGAAATAATCTCTGCACTTGCTGTTTTGGGGAGTAGCAAAAGATCGCAGCAAGGCTGACCCCACTTGAGAAAAATTTCTCTCACAACAGAGTCTTTCAGAGACCACTCGTGAGGCATGAGGATAGCTCTGCTCAACTTGTCCGCGATTTGATTGGACTTCCCGGGGATGTGCGTTGCTATCAGAAACCGCTGAGAAGAAATTGCCCATTGCCACAATCTGAGTGCTTCTCGACACAGGGGGTAGGACCTGGTTCCGCCTTGTTTGTTGATGTACCACACTACAGACATATTGTCTGTCTGGATTGCAATCGTTCCAAAGGGAAGAGAGTCTTGAAGGGCTTGCAACGCTAAAAGCACTGCTCTCATCTCCAGAACATTTATGTGCAAGTGGCATTCGTCTGGCTGCCATGTGCCCTGGACCGTCCTGCCCTGATAATGCCCCCCCCACCCGATCAGGGAGGCGTCCGTTGTCAGAGTAGCAACCGGAGGGGGAGGAACAAAGGGTCTTCCCAATAAGAGCTGAGGGGAAGACATCCACCACATGAGATGATTTCTGCACGCCTGCATGATCATAATGGTGTGGGACAATGGAAGTTGCTGGTATGACCATTGTGTAAAGAGCATCCATTGAAGGATTCTCATGTGGAATCTGGCTAATGGAAGCAGAGGTATGGCCGCCATAATTCCCAACACTTTCAGAACTAACCTGGCTTTGATTCTGTTGTTGTTGAAAAGGAGTGAGACTAGTTTGTGTATGTCTGTTATTCTCTGATCTGTTAGTCTCGCAGACATGTCTACTGTGTCTAGATTTGCGCCTATGAAGGTAATAGTACAACAAGGCGACAAAACAGACTTTTCGCAATTTATTGAAATGCCTAACTTTTGACAAATGCGAAAAGTGTAATCCCTGGCCATCAGAAGGAGATGCTTGGTGGGAGCTGTGAGGAGCCAGTCGTCCAAATATGGAAACACCTGGAATCCTTGTCGTCTTAGGTGAAAAGCTACCACTGCCATGCATTTGGTAAACACCCGGGGGGCAGTGGTGAGACCAAAGGGCAGGGCCCTGAATTGAAAATGACTGGTTCCCAGCCTGAAGCGGAGGAATCTTCTGGAGCGTCTGTTCATTTTTATGTGATAGTACGCATCCTGAAGGTCTATAGAGCACATCCAGTTTCCTTTTCCCAATAGGGGAAGGATGGACTGCAGCGTGACCATCCGAAATCTTGTTTTCTTGACTGATCTGTTCAAGATACTGAGATCCAAAATTGGTCTCCAGCTCCCTGTTTTCTTTTCAACTAAAACAACCTTGAGTAGATTCCGGATCCTTGCTGGTCTGCTGGAACTGGCTGAATTGCTCTTTTCGCAAGCAGCTTTGAAATTTCCAAAACCACTAGATCCCTTTGAGCGGGTGGAACATCTGGAAGGGATTTTTTTGATTGGTTTGGAATGCGAAGAAAGGGAATGGAATAGCCTTCGGAAATGATGGACTGTACCCATTTGTCTTGAGTCAGGGATAGCCAGGCTTCTGGGTACAGTGACAATCTTCCCCCGACTGCCTCCGAAGGTGGGCAGTCGGGCAACACCTCAGGGATGCTGAAAGGGCTTATCAGAGAAGGCTTCTCGATTGCCCTGGTTCTGCGGACCCCCCCTGCCTCGAGGGCGACGTCTACCATTGTTATTCCCGCCTCTGCCTCTGGTGGGGAACCGACTCTGTGCATCAGGCGAAGTCCCTTGAGATTGTTTACGGAACCACATTTTCCCACTTTTCTGGCCTTTGGGGTAAGGCCTAGAAGGAGTAGAAAAACGGACTCCGACGGCAGAAAGAGTCTTGCCATCAGTCTTGCACCTAGTCAAGGTTTCTTTCACTTGAGGACCAAAGAGAGATGATCCATCGAATGGGGAATTAGTGAAAGACGTTTTAAAGGGGTCCGCAAAATTGCATAGCCGCATCCAGGCATGCCTACGTAAGGCCACACCTGTCCCTGCGGCCCTGCTCGCTCCATCAGCCGCATAAGAAAGGAGGCGCATGGAGGAGTTGGCTATGGAGTTCAGGGTAGCCAGCTGAGTGTTCTTAGAATTCCACTAAACTAAGGGAAAATGTAGTTAAAATTAAAAATAAAGGGGTTTAAGTATCCTAACTTTACTGAAAGTTTACTTACCAAGAAGCCGGTAGAAAACCAACACCTCGATCGCTGTAGCGGCAAACGAGATCTGAGGTAACTCACGCCTAGCATTGTGGGATATAAGGGGAGCCTCGAGCCGGTGGAACCAACTCTCGAGCTTTTAGAGTGGCCGAGTCGGAGCCGAGGTCGGCTCCGAACCCATCCAGCAAGAATGAAGGCGAGATAGACAACTTAACATTCTATACTAAGATAACAGAACATACAAAAGGAAAGAAAACAGTGAAACTGGATATACACCAGAGGGAACTCATGATCCAAATGTGCATAATGCCATAATTTGCATAAGCAGGAAAGGCATTCTGGATGCACCCTGGGATAGCTTTTTTTTAAATAAAAGTGAAACAATCCAACAAAAAAGTATATTTAGGACAAGGCAAAACCCTAGAGTAGCATGGGAGAGAATGGTAGGATGGACTGAGAAGGGGAGATTGGGAGTAGCAGACTTATGGAATAGCCTACAAGCGTATAGAATAGCAACTATCCTTAAGATGGTAGATGTAGGATAGCAGTGGACTAAAGAAAATGATGTGGGAAAGGGTGAAAAACTGGAGGAAAAAAGGAGACACAAAAGAAATCTCCAAGAAAAGAGCTGGAGTTGTCATGGACTAAGGAACTGCAGAGGACGTTTAGTAAAAAATGGTAGGATCTGAGATTACTGCCACAGGAGATTCAAGAAAAGATAAACAGCTGAGAAACAGTATTTGGAGATGGCAAGCTAAGAGCAACCAAATAAAACATTGTCCACAGCTGGTAACAGGAGATGGATTAGAAATGTGGGAAGAAATGAGAGAGGAATATCAGTTAGAAGAAATCTTAGACTGGGAATAATAGTGGTAGAAAAGTAGATGGAATAAAATGGAGACAGACTTAGGGATATAGTGTGGAACTTCCACAACTAATACAAGAGATCTACATGACAAGAATGGGGGGATCGAATGATGAAAGGTCTTCTGAAGAAAGGGAAACCATGCATAACAGAGGATAGTAATAAGGAGAGAGAGAGAGAGAGAGAAAAACAAAACCGTGGGAACTGGAAAAAGGAAATCAGATCAAAAAGGGGAGTAGGAAAGCATACTAAATCTTCCAAGGAATGTGACTAAGGCAAGTAGATTCAGAATTTTTGAATGAAAATGTCTCGACAAGTATTTTTACAAAATGGCTAAGCTATCTAGGACATACATACATAGGAGCAGATGAAACTTGCTGCAAAAAAGAAAGGGGAACATGGACACACGTATTTTGGAATTATAGGATACTAGATAGCTATAAATGGGAAATAAGGGCATTGCTTAGAGAAAAGATTCCCTGAGTTGGGAGGAAAATAACAAAAATTGTTTCTACTTGATATGAGGAAACCATACCAGATGGAGTTAGAAGGCCTGGTCATAACAATAGGGAAATAACTTATAACAAGATGAGACAGGAATCTCCAACAAGGAGAAAGGTAGAGGAAAGTACAGTTGTGTACACTTACCATAAATGTAGATGCTCGAGTGTATTCACTGTTGCAGTCATTATATTTGGGTAATCTGCTGGCAAGTTGCCCTCAGTCAGCCTGATTAACAAAGTCTTGGGTCCTGCGTCAGTTGCTGTCCCTTCTTCCATGACGTCAGGTCTTCAGGGGTATAAAACATGCAGCCGATGCCCTTACATCAGTTTTTCTTGCCCCAGACTTCAGGTGCCCCCCGAATGGGGAGCAAATAAATATAAAAACACAAAGGTATACCTCCAACAAAAAGCAAATACACCAAAAAGGCTTTTAAACATAGTAAAAGAAAGTAGAGATATAGCCAGAAAAAGTTTGAGGGCTGGAGGGAGGGTAACCAGGACTGCAACAGTGAATACACTTGAACATCTACATTTATGGTAAGTATACACAACTGTACTATGTTCTTCATGTTTCACTGTTGCAGTCATTACATTTGGGTACATTCCCAAAGCTATGGTTGGGAGGAGGAGTTTATACAGCATTAGGGCCAGCTATAAGGCCCTGCAAGACAGCAGTGGCAAAGCCAGCTCTGGATTTAGAGAAAATTGGTAAATGATGATGCTTGGTAAAAGTATGTACAGAGCTCCAGGTAGCAGCTTCTAGGGATGTCCCTGGTAGGAACACCTCTGAGAAAGGCTGCAGATGTAGATGCAGCCCTGGTGGAGTGAGATCTGATCCCCTGGGGAATAGGTTTTCCATGGTGCTTATAGCAGAAATGACTGCAATGGCTTATCCATTTAGAAGTTTGTTTTGAAATAGCCTTCCCCTCTGCCACTGCAGCAAATGCTACCACCAGTTGTTCAGATTTTCTTCGAGGTTTAGTCCTGTCCAAGCAGAATTTAAGTTGTCTCTGCACAACCAAGGAATGCAGAATCCATTCCCCTTTGCTCTGTGGATTGAGAAAGAAGGTTGGCAAATGAATGGACTGATTAAGAGCCACAATGGAAACCACCTTGGGCATGAAGGATGGATTGGTCCTGAGAGATACCCTGTCTGCATGAAAGATGATGAAAGGCTCCACTGCCACAAGGGCCTGTAATTCAGATATCCTTCTAGCTGAAGAGATTGCTAAAAGGAAGGCTGTTTTCCAAGAAAGAAATGTTAAGTCTGCAGTAGCAACTGGCTTTAAAGGAGGTAGAGTGAGTTTCTCCAAAACAAAGTTAAGGTCCCAGGCAGGGGTTGGAGCTCTCCTGGGTAGTCTCAAGTTTTTTGCCCCTCTGAGATACTGCTTGAGTAGAGGATGAGAAAAGAGGGGAGGTTCTGTGTTATAATGAGATGAAATAGCTGAGGCGTGGATTTTAATGGAGGAAAAAGACAGGGTCTTGTGAAGCATCTCAGTTAAATATTGTAAAATCTGAGGTATATTGGGTGCTGCTGTGCTCATACCTAGAGATTAGTTCCAGGCACAGAATCTTTTCCATTTGTCAGCATAGGGTTTTCTAGTACTAGGTCTCCATGCCTCCAAGATGATATCCATCACAGGTTTGCTGAGGGATGATAAGGGTGAATTTAAGTGATTAGCCAGGCTGCAAGGTTGAATGTTGGAAGCTGAGGATGCAGAATTTGGCTCTCCTGCTGAGACAGCAGGGAAGGGGTCTGAGGCAGGTGCCATGGAGATAACTGCGACACACTGTGCAGGAGGGGGTACCAGTGTTGGCGCGGCCAGTTTGGAGCAATCAAGATCATCCTTGGTTTGTCCTGTATGACTTTTAGTAGAACTTTGGAAAGCTGAGACAGTGGAGGAAGGCCCAGACTGATAGGTTTTTCCAGTTGAAGGACAGAGCATCCACTTTCCAGGCTTGTTTGTGGGGAGTCCTTCTGCAAAACTTGTTGAACTGGTGCTTCTGGGGGGGGGGGCAATAGATCTATGTCTGGGCTCCCCCATTCTCTTGTCAACATGTTGAAAATCCTTGGTTCCAGTTTCCACTCGTGTGGGTCCATGAGGGTTCTGCTTAGTCCGTCTGTCAGTGTATTCAATTTTCGTGGCAGGAATTGAGCTTGTAGATGCACTTGGTAGCTCAAGGCTGTGTTCCACAATGCCATGGCTGGTCTGCAGAGGGGGTAGGAATGTGTACCCCCCTGCTTATGTACCACATAACTGTGGTGTTGTCCGTCTTTAGCATTAGTTGTCCTGGAAGAATGTAGTCCTTGAAGGCTGTCAGAGCATTCTGTACAGCTAACATTTCTTTTTGATTGATATGTAGGTGCATTTGATTTGGGTTCCATTTGCCCTGAATGCATTTCCCTGCCAGGTGAGCCCCCCATGCACAGTCTGATGCATCTGCAGTTAGGGTTTGGGCGGCAAGGGGTAGTGTGAATGGTAGTCCCTTGTTTTGGTGGCAGGCCTCGGACCACCATAGGAATTCCAGGTGTAGGCAAGGTGTGACAGGAATCATTGTTTCCAGGCTGTGATAATGTTGACTCCATAGGCTTTTTAGATACCACTGTAGTTTCCTCATATGCAATCTTGCATATGGAATTAGAAGAATGCAGGAGGCCATGAACCCCAAGGCTTGCAGTATTTGTCTTGCAGACAGCAGGGTTTTTGTGGCCACTTGTTTGAAGTAAGTTGCCAAATGAATTTGCTTTTCTGGCATGAGGAAAGCTATCTGGGCAGTTGTATTCAAGCTTGCACCCAGGAATGTAATCTGTTGACAGGATGCCAGTTGTGATTTCTTTTCGTTTATGTAGTACCCCAGACAAGTTAGAATTCTTTTTACAAACGCCAGATGGTTTAAAAGTATGCCCTGGTTTTCTGCCTGAATTAGACAATCGTCCAGGTATGGATATATTCGAACATTTCTTTGCCTGCAAAATGCAATAACTGGAGCCAGGCACTTTGTGAATACCCTGGGCACAGTAGATAAGCCGAAGGGCAGTGCAGAGAATTGATAATGCGAGTAGCCTGCTTTGAAGCGTAGGTATCTTCTGCAACACTCCCTAATTGGGATGTGCAGGTATGCTTCTTTTAAATCTAGACTTGCCATCCAGGCGTCTTTGCCTAGCATAGGAAGTAATTGGTGAAGAGTCAGTATCTTGAATTTTGGAATCTCCAGAAAGGTGTTTAGAGTAGACAGGTCCAGGACTGGACACCATGATTTGTCTTTTCTGGGTACCAGAAAAAACCTGGAGTAGAAACCTTGTCCCTTTTCCTCTTCTGGTACCAGTTGAATAGCCCCCATGCTTAAGAGGGAAAGTACTTGTTTATGAGCCTCTGCCTACTGATTTGGGGGCAGGTCTGGCCACCCATTTGGTGTTGGCAACGTGTGGAAATTAAATCTGTATCCCTGGGACACTACATTTAAACCCCATTTGTCCTGGGTTATGAGTTCCCAGTTCTTTGCATGAAGAGTAATCTTTCCCCCCAAAGGGGCGGTCAAAAGATAAGTGCTTGGGAATTTTAAAAGGAAGTCATTAAGACTGTTTACCATGGGGGGGTCTTGTTATTTCCAGATTTGGAAGTGAGAGGCCCCCCACTGTTTAGTTCTGAGACTCCCCTGGGACTGAAACCTGGGGTTTTTGCGGTGTCTGTGTTTGGCTTGAGAGGACCTGGAAGGGACTGGAAATGACCAATTCTTAGTAGGCCAGTGCCTACTGAATCTTGGAGGCTGCACTTGTAAAAAATCTTTAACAGTTTGCATAGATTTAGCTTTATCTTCCATCTTTTTAAGAACTTCTTCAGCCTTGTTGCCAAACAGGCGGTCCTGATTTAAAGGAGCATCCAACAATTTAGCTTTAACATGATCAGGCAAAGATTGCTCCTTAAGCCAAGCATGCCTTCTAAGCACAGACACAGTAACAGCAGCCCTGCAAGAGGCCTCTAAATAATCAAAACCACATTGCAAAGGATGTTTTCCAACTTGTTCAGCAGAATGCATTAAACCCTGTAAATCTTTATTTTCCACACAATCAGGAATCCACATAATTTTCTGTTTAAGCAGTCCAATAATATGCTGTTGATATTTTAACATATGAAATTGGCAGTTTAAAGCTCTGATTGCCAAGGACACAGGAGTATAAACCATTTTACCCCATCTATCCAGTGCCCTGGAGTCTCTTATCAGAAGGGGTAGGATTTTTTGCAGTAGAAGCCTTAATGCCTTTGGGCCCCTGAGAAATATTCTCGGGATCTGCGACAGGATTTTTGAAAAGAAACTTGTGAGACTCAGGAACCCTGTAGTATCTGTCAGGTTTACTAGGAGCCGGAGGCAGGGAATCAGGAGCCAAACTGGATTCCGAGAACACATCAACAACAATGTCTAGTACAGGAGGTATAGCCAAAGGCCTATGCTTCGGTAGAAGGAGGAAATCCCTAAGCCTCTTTTTTAAATCAGAAAATTCCTGGCTTTCTCAGTGGAAATGCTCTCTTAAAGTATGTAAAGTTTCCCCAAAAGGAAAAATCCTCAGGAGGGGAAACAGAGGGAATGGAATCATATGCATCAGAATACTCCTAAGTAGGTATGGACAAATCCAGGTCATCAGAAAAGTCAGACGAAACAGAATCCTGATCAGAAGATTCATAATCTAGCTCAGCCCTAGGCCTCTTAGAGAGGGGGTGGGGTTAACTACCCCTGATTAGAGTAATTAGATCATCAGTCATTTTTATCATTTGTTTTTTATGCATAGGGGCCTGAGCATGTGGCCTGGACGTCGTTTTTTTTAGGCATGGATCGAGATTTAGGCCTTATTAATGAAGGCAGTGTCGATTTAATATGCAAGTCTGTAGGCCTGAATACACCCTCAGAAGCCGGTGCCTGCACAGCGGCTCCAGAGCCATCCAAGGTAGAGACATCCACGGGTTCCATAGTTGAAGTATCTCGCGGCATACCGGACTCCGAATGGGTCTCAGCAGAGGTCTGCGAATCAGAAGTAGCTGGTATCAGGGGCTGCGAAACAGCCTCACTGAGTACCGGCGAACTGGCTTAGGAGAAGCAACGTCGTCAGTTTTGGACCTCGACGGCCTGTCTCTGTCTTTATCTTTGTGTTTTTTCAGAATCCCGGTAGTTGGATGGTTAACTGACGACATTTCTGGATAAGTAAACCGAGAACCGAAACATTTAGAGGCAAAACTATACCAGCGAAGGATAGTGTGCTGATTAAATAAAGCACAAAACCAACAGCAAGGTACGTCGTGGTCAGGAACTAGGCAAGGAATACAGTATGAATGAAAATCTTTATGAGGTATTTGCTTTCCACAAGTAATGCAATTATTAACTTTTACTGAAATCGGAAAGGAACAAGAAAAAGTTTCCCCAACGGGGTACCTAGCTTTAAGTTGAAGACTTCGGTTCTGAAATTGGAAAACAAAAATTTCAGGAGTCGGCCGACCGGTACTTGCGAACTGCTTCTGCTTCAGGCACCGCACGGCAAGAAAGACTGATGTAATGGCATCGGCTGGCTGCATGTTTTATACCCCTGACGTCATAGAAGAAGGACAGCAACTGACGCAGGACCCAAGACTTTGTTAATCAGGCCGACTGAGGGCAACCTGCCAGCAGATTACCCAAATGTAATGACTGCAAAAGAACATCTAATGATTAAGTTAGCAGAAGAAAGCTGAAAGGAAGAATTATAGGAGAAAATGGCACATTTGAGAGAAAGGGATTTCAGCAGCATTAGAAAGGGAAGAACAGATACAAGAATAAATAATAGATAAGGAAAAAGGGATTAGACGGTAGGAAAGGTCAGACAATGATGGAGCAAATGGGAGAAAATAAAGAAAGAGAGGTGAGAAGCCTAGTTAGTAAGTAGTTAAAATAATATTAGGAAAAAGGGTATACATAACATGTAGAGGAGGGGTTGGAATTTTCTATATATAGTTAATAAATGTTTTTTAATAGTAGAACCTAGAAAATAGAAGGCATAACTGAGCAAAATAAAGGGGCTTACAAAGTAAAAGTATACAATGGATAAAAAGGCAGGAACATGCATATATACATATATATATATATATATATATATATATATATATATATATATATATATATACCACCGTGATAACAAGAGGTTGGATATAAAAGAGGATGACTGAGCTAAGGCAGAGATACTGCGATGCAGGAATAGACACAACAAGGAAAGCAGAAGAAAGGTAAATGAGACTGGTGAAATAAAAAAGATTCTTTACTCGGGGGAAGAAAAACATCTAATGGAGGTTTGAGATAACTGTTACAAGTGTGCTTTGGTCTTAGGATAGGGTTGCCTGTATAATATACTTGGTGTTAAAAATAAGTAGACTACTACCAAAGTGATCATCAAAGGTATACTATATGCATAAGGATTCCAATAATACTGCAATCTTTTTTCTAAGTCTGATGGCATCAGTATTATGAATTCCAATATTATACACCACAGCATTTTTGAGATGGTAAGCAATGACAGTTTATTTTCTGTTAAGTTCTTTTCCTATATAAATCTGACAGAGCGATTTGGTCAAATGGTAATTCATGCTCCTGTTAAGGTGGAAAAACAGTGAGAAATTTATACGACAGGAGTTATGAATACCTTTCAGTCATTAAAATAAAGGTGTTAAAATGCACTTTATAGACCGTGTTGAATGTGATGATTTTAAGGAAAACTGTTTTTTTGTTTTATCAAACAAGTTGAGCCAGAGTTTAGAGGAAATTATACCAATTTAAATGAAGGTAAAGAATTAGGGAGAAAAGTAGGCTTATTGAAGGAGAGTTTTATGGTTTAAATGGACTTCTGTAAAATAGATGCATGTTAGGAAATTAACATTTACATAAAGTAGCTTGTAGTTTTTTTCACATTTGCCTGCATTTGTCCACAGCTTCATAGCTGAATACTAGGCTAACTGCCCTGAAGGGCCATTTTGAGCCCAGCCAATAATCCTAGGTCAGTATCAAAGTGTGTACCTTGCATCTATGAATTAAAGACCTTTGATTTTTTGATTAGGTCTGATCAATGTCATACGTTTTTAGGAAGCATACAAGAACTCTTTTTTAAACATTTTCTGAAGAAACATATATGAATAAGTATACCTGTGTGTATACAGATTCGTATATATAACTGACACCACAACAGCTATAAACTCAACTAGGCCATACTACAAATGTCACACAAGTGAATGGTCAACTGCACTAAAAGTTGAAAAGTCTGCCTCAAAATAAATAAATAAATAAATAAAAATTCAAAAACAGATGCTGTCCCTACAACTCCTGCTACTTATACATACAAACCCCTAAACTGCAAACAGAAGGAAAAAGTGAAAAACTCCCTAAACCCTGTTGTGCAGAAATCTCTCACTAAGTCCAGTCCTGCAGCATTAGTTTTTTAGCAAATAGTGAGCTCAAGTTAGCCAGCCAATGCACAATTTTATAAATGTTTGACAAAAAAATAGGGAAACCATTACATATATATGTATACATACATATATATATATATACGTATATATCTATATATATATACATTATATATATATATATATATATATATATATATATATGGATTCCTATTACAAGAACGAAAGTGCACTACTTCGAACTTGTAATAGGAAGCCTCACTTCTCTGAAAGTTCACTTTAACGAAAGTGAACTTTTGCGTAAGTGCACTTCACCGAAAACACCGCAGCACAGTGGAGGACATAAAAAACAAGCTATGTCCTCCACTATGGTGCAATAGTCACGGACCTTAGGGTTAGGGCATGGGTCATGGTAAGGGGATAGCCCATAGGGCTATCCCCTTACTATGACCTGTGCCCTAACCCTAAGGTCCGTGAGTACTGCATGGAGGTTCAGTACAACACCCGTTCGTTGTACTGAACTTTGCGTAAGTGCACTTTCGATTAAGTGCACTTTCACTGCAGTGAGCATTCCATGCACTATTTTAAATTAGTGAAAATTTGATCTAGTGTATGGAAACTATATATATATATACATACATACATACATACACACACACACACACACACAGACATGTTATTTTTCCTTCTTTTACAATGAAAAAGTACAGGTAAATTGTTGGTCTGTATTGCATTGTTCACTATGAAAAGAAATCATATACCCACACTTACAGTCAAAATTCTAGGAATCTGGTACATTCTTAATGGCCAACCAGACCTAACAGGTGGTGTCTGCCTAAGCAGATGTATAATTCTGAAATTAAATATTTTCAAGTAAAGGATTTGCACATCAGATCCAAGCATTCATTTATGAAACATACTTGCGTTGTGATTTTTCTGCGGTGGTGGTGCTGCGGTAGCGTTGTCGCCTCACAGTAAGATGCGGTCCGGTTCGATTCTCAGCTAGAGCGTCTTCTGCATGGAGACGTGCGTGAATGGGCGTACCTTCATTGAAGGTTGTGCGTCAGGACTGGCAAGCCGATATGTAAAAATCAACTGCCAATCATTAGCGGACCGGAGTTCCGCTGTGGCGACCCCTAACCGGGAAAAGCCAAAAGACACAAACAAAACTTTTGTTGTGATTTTAATACAACGGTAATGGGACAGCTGCGTCCTGAATCGCTGTGTAACAACTCATAACTCCCAGCAGCTTTTTTTTTGTCTTTTTTTCAGTCTGAGTATTTCAAAGGTTTAAGAACATTACCGTTAGGGAATGAATACATACCGATTACGGTTCTTATAACAGCACAACATATTTATGCTTTTCTGCTTTTGGGAGAAAAAGAAAAATGTTCATGGCTGGCATGAAATGAATTTAAAGAAATATGAAGTAGTTGTCCTGTGAAATGATTTAATTTTGAAAGTCAAAAAGTTAAAATATGGGCTGCATCTTTATTTTGTTTATAAAATACCACAAACACAGGGACTTCCAGTATGGGGCTTTGTTGAATAACAACCTCTTCCCCCACCACTCCCACATGGCATTGAAAAGTATTTGAAAGCGTTGACAATCAAGAACTATTACAATTCTTCTTATTGGCAGCTAGTATCGATAAATAAGATGTCAAAAAGTACAGTTTTGTACCTACCATAAATGTAGATGTTCGAAGATCCACATTGCTGCAGTCCTAACACTTGGGTAGTCCGCTGTCCCAGTCGGCCCGAATACCAAAGTATAAGGCTGACGTCGGTCAAGGCGCATTTGTCTGACATCAGGACGTCAGGGTACAAATGCGCATGACCGACGTCATATCCTCAGTCTTTTCTTGCCCCAGATGTCAGAAGACCCTAAAAAAATAAGGCCAAAACCAAAAAACACCAAACACTCCTGTACCTAATATATGTACAATATATACAAATTTACAAAATAGAACCCCACCCACACAACCACCCCTAAACACAGAGGGAAGGAGGGAGGGTAAATTGGACTGCAGCAATGTGGATCTTGAACATCTACATTTATGGTAGGTACAAAACTGTACTATGTTCTTCATCTCACATTGCTGCAGTCCTAACACTTGGGTAGAATCCCAAAGCAGAGGTAAGGGAGGATGGCTAAACTATAATGAAGCAGGAGCTGCCAAAATGCCCTGCAACACAGCAGTGGCAAAACCAGCCCTGGATTTAGAATAGAGAGGAAGGTGGTAATGCTTGGAGAAAGTATGCACTGAACTCCAAGTAGCTGCCTCCAAAATATCCGTAGTTGCCACCCCCCTTAGAAATGCTGTTGAAGTGGCAGTAGCCCTAGTGGAATGAGGCCTAATCCCAGCTGGAATCTCCTTGCCATGATGGGAGTAACAGAATGCAATGCAAAACCCAATCCACTTAGATATAGTTTGTTTTGACACAGGCTTGCCCTGAGAACTCAAAGCAAAAGAAACAAACAACTGCTGAGACTGCCTAAAATCCCTAGTCCTGCTTAAATAATAACGCAACTGCCTGAGTACATCTAAAGTGTGCAAAATCTGTTCAGCCCTATTTTGGGGATCTGCATAAAAAGTAGGCAAATGAATAGTCTGGTTTAAAGCCACACTAGAAACCACCTTAGGCATAAATGAAGGATTAGTACGTAATGATACCCTATCCTTATGAAAAATCAAAAAGGCTCAACCCCCATAAGGGCCTGCAATTCAGAAACCCTTCTTGCAGAAGTAATGGCCAACAAAAACAGTCTTCCATGACAAGTATTTCAATTCAGCAGTAGCCATGAGGCTCAAAAGGTTGTAGAGTAAGTTTCTCCAACACAAAATTGAGGTCCCAAGCAGGAGTAGGAGCTCTACGTGGGGGTCTTATATTCTTTGCCCCTCTAAGAAATTGCTTGAACAAAGGATGAGAAAACAATGGTGGGTCACAATCATAGTGAGCTGAAATTGCTGCAGCATGAATCTTAATGGAAGAGAAAGACAAACCTTTGTCCAATAACTCAGTAAGATATTGAAGAGCCACACTCAAATTAGGCTCAGAAACATCCAAATCCTTTGCTGCACTCCAAAATAAAAATCTCTTCCATTTTTCTGCATACACTTTACGTGTACTAGGTCTTCTGGCTTCCATAATCACATTCAAAACTTGTTGAGGAAGTTGAGACCTGCTGTGGTTCAAAACAGAATATGCCAGGCTGTTAGATGAAGAGAGTGAAGCTTGACATCGAGTAGATGACCGTCCCTCTGAGACAAAAGGTGTGGAATTAAAGGTAAAGGCCATGGAGGCTTCCTTACCAGATTCCTCAGTAATGGGTACCAGTGTTGCCGAGGCCAATCTGGAGCTATCAAAATCATCCTTGGCTTGTCTTGTCTGACCTTTAGGAGTACCTTTGGGAGGAGAGGCAGAGGTGGAAAGGCATACACATAAAGATTTTCCCAACTGAACGAAAGAGCATCCACTTTCCAAGCTGTGTGATGAAACCTTTTCGTGCAAAACTTTGGCAGCTGGTGGTGTAGTGGAGAAGCGAACAGATCTATGTCTGGAGTTCCCCATGACACTGTCAATTTCCGAAATACATGAAGATCCAGTTTCCACTCGTGGGGATCCATGATTTGCCTGCTTAACACATCTGCTAAGGAGTTCTGTGCTCCTGGCAGAAACCTTGCCTGAAGATTTAGCTGCAAGCTGAGCGCAGTCTCCCACAAAATCATTGCTTGCCTGCATAGAGGATAAGAATGTGTTCCCCCTTGCTTGTTGATGTACCACATGACAGTTGTGTTGTCTGTTAGACTCAACACCTGCCCTGGAAGAAGTAACTCCTTGAAAGCCATTAATGCAAACTGGACTGCTAACATCTCCTTCATGTTGATATGTAGATGCTGTAGTCTGGCAGGCCACTTGTCTTGTATCCACTTTCCATTCAGATGAGCTCCCCAAGCTATGTCTGAGGCATCTGTCGTTAGAATCTGACTCGCCTCTGGCGGGTCACAGAGAGTCCCTTGTTTAGGTGACATTCCTGAGCCCACCACAAAATTCCTTTTGAATGCAAGGTATTATTGGAATGACAGTGTCCAAATCCTGGCAGTGCTGTGTCCATACATTTTTAGATACCATTGCAGCTTCCTCATATGCAGTTTGGCATTGGGAAGCACCAGAATACAAGATGCCATGAACCCTAAGGCTTGAAGGACTGTCCTTGCAGTCAGCCCGGACTGAAGAGATAGTTGATGGAAGTAAAGGGAAAGATTCTTTTGTTTGTCCGGGGTTAAAAGGCCATCTGGGCTGCTGTATTCAGTCTCACACCCAGAAAGCACATGTCTTGAGAGGGTACTAGACTGGACTTTATTTCGTTCACAGAATACCCCAGGCATCTTAGCACTGCTATCACATATTCCAGATGCTGAAGAAGCTCGTCCTTTTCTTGAGCCAGAATCAGACAGTCGTCCAAGTAAGGATAGATTTGTATTCCTTTTAGCCTGAAGAAAGCTACAACTGGAGCCAGAACTTTTGTGAATACTCTGGGTGCAGTAGATAAGCCAAAGGGCAATGCAGAGAACTGATAATGGGAATTTCCAGCTCGGAAACGCAGATACTTCCTGCAACTGAGTCTGATAGGCACATGAAGGTAAGCCTCCTTGAGATCTAAAGTTACCATCCAGTGATCTTTGCCCAGCAGAGGTAAAAGTTGTTGTAACGTCAACATTTTGAACTTGGGAATGTCCAGATAAGTGTTGAGGATAGACAAATCCAAAATTGGTCTCCACATGTTCCCCTTTTTGGTACTAGGAACAGGCGAGAATAAAATCCTAGGCCCCTTTCTGGCACAGGAACCGGCTGAATGGCCCCTATCTGGAGTAACAGAGAAATTTGCTTGTGAGCCTCTTTTCTTTGTATAGGAGGAATGTCTGGCATGCCTTTGAAAGGAGGCGAGGTATGGAAATAAAACCTGTAACCGTGGTGAACGATATCCAATACCCATCTGTCTTGGGTAATAACACTCCAATTTTCTTTGAAAAGTGCCAGCCTTCCTCCCAAAGGTGCTGCCAGCCGAGAAGGCTCTGGCAGCTGAAAAGGCAAGTCATTGGGTCTGCTTACGAAAGGACTGACCCCTGCCCTCACCAGAAGACTGGGCAGGCGAACTGCCTGTTCTAGGCCTAAAAGAACCTTGAGCTCTGCCCCTACCACGTCTAGATCTACCCCTAGACTGAGAATCATAAGAAGGATAAGTCCACCCCTTAGTAGGCCAATTTCTACTAAACTTTGGAGGCTGAACCTGCAAAAATCTTTAACAGTCTGCATAGACTTAGCCTTGTCCTCCATTTTCTTTAAAACTGCTTCCACAGGCACCAAATAACACATCAGATTGTAAAGGAGCATCTAAAATCCTTGTCTTTACATGTTCAGCTAAATTCTGATCCCTCAGCCAGGCGTGCCTGCGAAGAACAGAACCAGTGGCTGCCACCCTCGAAGAGGCCTGTACAGCATCAAAACCACATTGCAAGGAATGCTTACCCACCTGTTCAGAAACATGAACTAAATCCTGCAACTCTTTACACTCAATACCTTCCGCCAGAGCATCTACCTTAGACTTCAATTGTGAAAGGAGATAATTTTGGTATTTCAACATGTGAAACTGGCAATTCAAAGCCCTCATGGCTAAAGTGGAAGAAGTATACACCTTCTTTCCCCATCTATCCAAAGCCCTTGCCTCTTTATCAGAAGGAACAGGATTTTTAACAACAGAAGCCTTAACACCTTTAGGGCCCTGAGAAACAGTTTCGGGGTCTGCCCTAGGACTCTTAAAAAGATACTTATGAGCTTCAGGCACCCTATAATACCTATCCAGTTTAACTGGGGCAGGAGGCAAAGAATCAGGGTTCAGGGAAGCCTCTGCAAAAACATCCTCTACCACATCCAGAACAGGAGGTATAGCTAAAGGCCTATGCTGGGGTAGAAACAAAAATTCCCTAAGCCTTTTCCTGGAATCAGAGAAATCTTGACCTTCCCATTTAAAATGCTCCCTCATGGAATGAAGAGTCTCTGAAAAAGAAAAATCCTCAGGAGGAGAAGCCGAAGGTGTAGAGTCATCTACATCAGAATCAGAATAAGGAGGATACTCCTGCAAGTCTTCAGCCGAAGACTCAGAAGCCTCCGAACACTGCTCAAAACTCTCAAGCTCAGGTTCCACCCTAGGCCTCTTATCAGGGGGGGGCATAGAACCTCTAATCATAGTAATCAAATCTTCTGCTATTTTAAGCATATGTTTCTTAGGCAGAGACCCTGAAGAACTAGGGGAGACCCCCACTGAAGTTAACCCTGGCCTGCCTCTAGAAGAAGCCTTGGAAACAGAAGGGGAGGGCCTAACCACCTTAGGAAGGGAGGGGAGAACAGCTACCTGAGAAGCCCCTTCAGCCTGGCCTACCTCCTGAGAGGACACATCTTGTAACAGTAAAGTCTCTCCCTGAGAATCCAAAGGAACTTCTGGTAGAACCACCGGCTCCACCGAGCCCTCTAAAGAAACGACGTCCGGGACAGACGGTTCTTCCACCCTAGGCTTCGCTGCTTTGTCCTTGCGCTTTTTAGACGAAGCGCCGGAGCATCCGGCGGCATGTTGTAATTACAACGCTTCCCAAAACTAACCTGGCACAATCTAATCTTCTCTTAATAGTGCGTTTGTTAAATCTAGCACAAGAGCGACAGCCAACAACGTCGTGCTCAGGCCCTAAGCAAGGTATACACAAGGTATGGTAATCTCTATGAGGTATCTGTTTCCCACAAGAAATACAGTTATTCACTTTTCTGACATCCGGTTAAATACTGAGGCAAGAAAAAACCAAAATATTCCCCAACGGGGTACTTAGCCAACTTTGATTCGGTCTGAAACTCCGACTTCAGAAAATTTCAGAATGCCAACCTGCACTCGCAATACTGCTTCTGCATCGGACCATGCGGCAAAAAAGACTGAGGATATGACGTCGGTCATGCGCATTTGTACCCTGACGTCCTGATGTCAGACAAATGCGCCTTGACCGACGTCAGCCTTATACTTTGGTATTCGGGCCGACTGGGACAGCGGACTACCCAAGTGTTAGGACTGCAGCAATGTGAGATGAAGAACATCCAAGAATCAGTATGTGTAATAACAAAGCAAGACAGGACTGCAGAACTGGAAAAACATGAGGAAAATAACAGAGCCAGGGGCACATGCAGTACTATGAATCAACAGTTACAAAATGTCCTCTGTGCAGGAGAAATTGACAAAATGTAAACTGAAGTAATAAAGATAAGTGGCACCTAGAAAACTACATCAAAAAGAATGACAAAAGATTGGATGAAATAGGACGTGTGTTAAGTCAGCACTCAATGACCAAGCATCCCAGCAAAAATAAAACATGGCCATGAAAGAAAGAATAGACAGCTTTGTAAAATTATGTACAGAGGATCACATTGCTGTCTCAATACGTCTAGAGTCCACACCTTTTCAGAAAGCTACAAAATAAGCCACAGCCCTGACGGAATGGGCCCTAACCCTGCCTGGAAGTGATTTGTTATAAAAAAAAAAAAAAAAAAACTTGAGGTGGCCATCTAGGCAAAGGTTTGCTTTGACACTGTTTGATCTTTTCTCTTACCTTCACAGCAGACAAACATCTAATATGAGTGGAAAAGCATAAATGAACATTATACAATGATCCCCCATTAATATTCAAAAATATGCACACTGATTGGTCAGCGTGCACGTTGCAAATCAGAGTTATAGTAATGGAAAAAGGTCCAGTCGTCCGGACTTTTTCCATTACTATAACTCTTTTTTTACAGCAACGGAGAAAGCAAGATCTCTGTTGCTTCACACTGTTTCACTATGTTAAACGAGTTTAACATAGCGAGACAGCTTTAAAAAAAGCAACAGAGATTCTCCCTTGCTTTTTTTAAAGCTGTCTCGTTATGTTAAACTCCTTTAACATAGCGAGACAGTTTGTAAAAAGCAACGGCGATCTTGCCTTCTCCGTTGCTCTTTTCAAAACTGTCTCGCTATGTTAAATGGGTTTAACATAGCGAGATAGCTTTAAAAAAAGCAACGGAGATTCTCCATTGCTTTTTTTTTAAGCTGTCTCGCTATGTTAAACCCATTTAACATAGCGAAACAGTTTGTAAAAAGCAACAGAGATCTTGCTTTCTCCGTTGCTTTTGCCCACAGCTCTGATGTACTGCGTACATCAGAACTGCCGCAGAATGCCAGACAGCTGCGGAAGGGCAGCAAGGAGACATTATACAATGACATTATTTAAGAAAAGTAATTATTTTTTTTCTTAAATAATGTCATTGTATAATGGCAATAACCCATTTCTGGGTGTGGGTAATGCTGGATTTATCCACGGTTGGCTTTGTTTGGCCACTCGGGCTTCGCCCTCATGACCAAACCACACCAACCGTGGATAAATCCAGCATTACCCACACCCAGGAGTGGGTTATTGCTATATTCTCCTTCATGAGAAAGAGAAAGAAAAAAGCATCTGTCTTCCACAGCTGATTGCAAGGAACCCTGGAGAATAATTTCTTTAACTGTCTGTTCTGAGAGGAGGTAAACAAATCAACTTAAAATGTTCCCCACAGTTAGATTAATAATTCTTGGAAACTGGGTGCAGTTTCTATTCACAAGGGTCTGTTCTGGTGCTGCTTAGCTTGTGTGCTACAATGTTTTTACTCTAAGAGAATTTATGAAGCCTGAATAGTCCAACTGAACTGATTTACTACCTCTCCCTGGCTATCACAGTAATTTTGCAAATAAGTGCCTTTAAATAGTTGGCACTGTATCAGTAAACCAAAGTTCTCACATTCTCAAGAGTGCTCCATTAGTATCCATTTAGGGGCTTTGGGGTTTTAAAAAAAAAAGGATGTTTCAGCAGATGGAAGTTGCAAAAACCTTCTGCAACTATCTACAGTGATTGAAAATGTTAAACGTCACCATGATGTCTCATTTCTTGGTTAACTTGGAGGCTAATTTTACTTCACTTCTTTAACATAATTATTTCAATAACATATTAACTGCTAAACAATATATTTCTCTCTGAATGTTCCATTGGTAAGAAAGCATTTGTTTTAAATCATAGTTTTGCAATTAAAACAAGAACTATATAAGAAAAAGTCAAATTATCCTCATACTCAATATTCTGGTCATGTCTTCATACGCAAAGATAGCCCCTAATCACTTGAGGTTAAAGGGGTATATTTAGGTCCTTATGATGAAAGTACAGGGAATTTCTGCTCACAGTAATCTTTTTTTTTTCAATTAGGCAAAATCCTTAGCAAAAAAATTGTTATTGAGATGATAATTTCTGTTTTGCAAATACTACTACTACAAATAATATCCAACACCACAAAGCAGCAGAAGGCAATCACCGGCTTGACAATAATCCAGTCTAGCTTGTTTTAGGTAAAAAAAACAAATAAAATGTTTATTCGGTATGCGCTTTCACATTTGCTTCCTCAGACCGTAAAATTTTTCACAATGAACAAATGGTTATTTAAATAGTAATCATGTGGTAAAACATCAATTATTCCATTAACTTCTTTAAAAATACACTAACCTTTTAAAAAACTTCTACTGAACACCTGCATTACAAAGGATAAATACTCACATGCTAGGCAACTTTCATCACAGTTTGCATAGAAATCGTTGGATTCATTGTAATATTACGGTAGTAAAATACATTATTAATGTTAAATTTAATTACTGCAAATATATAGGCTAACTATTGCCTGGGTATATATTACTGCTGTTATAAGAGGCTAGTGAGCATCGACTGTTTCCAGCCATGTACAATTAATATAACGCATCTACGATCCCTTCAAACATTTCATCAGTCATGTAAGGGATCCTGGTTGAAGGCTGTAATAATGTACATAATGCCGGTATATTAAATCGCATGACTGTCCTTCTTAATATCTCATACTTTGGCGCAATATTTCTATTATTGAAATTTACACTATTTATATATCTAGGATATAATGCACTATATATTGAATAGTATATAAGAAAGTTTATAAACATATAAATCGAAAAATAGCAGCTTATTTACCCATAAAAGAGTATGTAAACATATTACACAATAGTCACGTTTTAAAAAATAAAACGTATAGAATTCAAGCTTGAAATGGAGGCTTTCTGGTGTCCATTGAAAAAAAGGGCTGATTATACTTCCTTACAATACCAAGAAACTTTTATATAAGCCATTTTAATAGCTAGCTAAAAGGGCATAGAAATCATAATGGCTAAACCCATTATGATTAGCATACAAGGGCTAAAAATATTTATAGAAAGAATATATATGAAAAAATATATATTAAATCATAAATACAATATTGAAACTTCCTAAAAAATATGCAGCGAGTGTAAATAGTGTGCAAATAATATGTTAAATGCTGAATCATAAATAATGCTGGACAGAATGATTCAACATCATGTAAGCAAACAAATAAATTTCTGGTAATATCAAAAATAAATTAACATGAATATCTTGCTAAATATTTCCTATATCTGATAACAAAAATAAAACTTAATGTTATTAAAATACTAAATAATATGAATTGGTATAATGAAATAGCTATAATACTAAATGCCTTATATTATATAAATATTATTACCTGATATTGTATGATCTATTCCTTAATACAGGTTTAACTGAAGCTCTTTCATTAAGGCCTTTGCCTTTATCTGCCCGCATTCTGATTATCCAATTGATTTCTTTATTTTCTGTAGTGTTCCTTACGTTTATATTTGCAGTAATTAAATTTAACATTAATAATGTATTTTACTACCATAATATTACAATGAATCCAACGATTTCTATGCAAACTGTGATGCCTAGCATGCGAGTATTTATCCTTTGTAATGCAGGTGTTCAGTAAAAGTTTTTTAAAAGGTTAGTGTATTTTTAAAGAAGTTAATGGAATAATTGATGTTTTATCACATGATTACTATTTAAATAACTGTTTGATCATTGTGAAAAATTTTACGGTCTAAGGAAGCAAATGTGAAAGTGCTTACCGAATAAACGTTTTGATTTTACCTAAAACAAGCTAGACTGGATTATTGTCAAGCCGGTGGTAGCCTTCTGCTGCTTTGTGTTGTTGGATATTATTTATTCTGGTTTTGTGAAAGTGTAGAGGCATTTAACCTGTCGAGTGTAGTTTCATACGGTATAACTACTACTGCAAATGTTTATGTAAGAAGAATGAAAATGCAACAGCAAGCCTACAATCAAGATATTAAATTGTTTTGTTCTGTTTAGATCCCTGCTGTACAATTTAGTATTGTGCAACATGAAGTCCCAGCATGCACTAATATATAACTAATGTATAAATGCTGAAAACAGCACTAGCATTATAAGTTATTGCACATGTAGATTGTAAACAATAATCTCATTTATAAAACTGCACTTAAAATACAACTGAAACTATCACTTGGGATTCAGAGATTAACCTTGCAGTTATGAAAATTGATTCCTGCAGATAGGTCAATTTATGCAGCCTGTAAAAAATGCAATTCAGAACGACTTTTGCCACATTGAGGGGGAGGCCTCATTATTAGTTAATCTGCATGTCTCTCAATCACATCTTTTGCAGTGGTAGTATGCTCTGGTGGCCCATGCATCGTACTGGCACAGATACCAGACTACCATACACATGCACACACATTCAGAGACATTCATATATCTATCTATACACACATACATACATGTATATGTGCGCACACACACACACACACACATATATATATATATATATATATATATATATACATATGTGTGTGCGCATATATATATATATATATATATATATATATAAACACATATATATATATATATATATATATATATATATATATATACACACACACACACACACACACACACACACGTGTGTGTATGTGTGTGTGTGTGTGTGTCTGTGGGTGTGTATGTTGTTGTTTGTCTTTCGCTTTTCCTGATTAGGGGTCGCCACAGCGTAACTCTGGTCCGCTAATGATTGGCAGTTGTTTTTTATGGTGTCGGGTTACCAGCCCGACGCCCAACCTTCAAAGAAGGCACGCCCATTCAACGTATGTCTTTCAAACGCCCAATCAACTGGGGTAGAACATGCAGACTCCACACAGAAGGCACTCCCAACCCAAACCAAAAATCAAACGGAAGAAACTCTTGCTGTGAGGCAACAATGCTACCGCGGAAGTCACACACACACACACATACGTACATATATATACATATATATATATATATATATATATATATATATATATATATACATATATATATATATATCTATATATATATATATACACACATACACACACACGTGTGTGTGTGTGTATATATATATATATATATATGTGTGTGTATATATATGTATATATATATATATATATATATATATATATATATGTGTGTGTATATATATGTATATATATATATATATATATATATATATATATATATATATATATATATATATATATATATATATATATATATATATACACACACACATGTATGTATGTATGTATATATATTTAAATATATATATATATATACACATACATATACACACACACACGTGTATGTATGTATGAATAGATATAGATAGATATATATATATATATATATATATATATATATATATATATACACACACACACGTGTATGTATGTGTGTATGTATATATATATATATATATATATATATATATATATATATATATATATATATATATATATATATACACACACACACAAACACACAGAGATATCCCAACATCACACATACTCAACCCACACTCAGACTTGCAGGACACACGCACCCCTTTCTCCCACATACCGACAAATGCACACACTCAATGCCCTACCTAACCCCCCTACTGCGACCACCCAGACAGAAACAAACATGCACTAATCTGCTTTCAGTCTTACTACTACACACTCAGACATAGACGCACACACGCATATATAGCCCACCTCTAATGTCTCCACTGTACCTCGCTGAACGTTCCCGTAACCATGGCTTTTTCCGCTGACTTCAATATTTTTTGGTCAAGTTAACTCTTTCAGCCGATGATGGTTACTGACACACACGAGCAATTCTCGGAATCACTTAGCAGCATTAATTGGTAGCTGCATGTATTTTTTTTTGGGGGGGGGTACATGGCTAATCAGCATTAGCCACTCTCCCCAGATTGCCTCATTACCATGCATCACAGCTAGCAGAACTTCCATCTGTACTGATGAAAAAAAGAAAGGGTTCCCAGCAAGGGTTAGTTGCTAGTGGAAAGGTGCATCACTCAAAGTAATCTTTTCTGAAAACCAAGATAGCTAACTCACAATGTTTTAAACATATTTATGAGTTTATGGGAACACAAAATGTGTAACAGAGTTATTAAAATTATTTATTGGAGGCAAGTATTTTCAACATTTTAATGAATAACAGGACATTTATAAGGCCTGAACTCATGATTCTGAAAAGAAAATAGCTCTGAACTTATTACATAAACATTATGTCAACAGTTCTTCAGTTAGTGAGAATATATATGTATTATGGCAGGACAATGCAATAAACTACAGACTTAAATTCAGGTTAACTTTTTGTTTTACGCTAAAGAAACACTTCTCAGCACACACACTGAGGAAGTACTGAACAGGTAGCTATGTATACAGATTGCTGGTGACCATGTCCCAGCATCCAGTGAAGCTAAGGAGAAATTGTACATGATGAAACACAGGTGGTAGTTTTACAAGCAGTTAAAAAAATCTCTTTACTCACCGGAGGTGGTTTCTTCCTCATTTCAAAGACACGACTCTCTCCAAAACTGAGAGATGCAATGACTGGGTTGGTTCCAAGTGAAAGTTCATCATCACTGTGCCAGCCTATGCTGTCTTTACCATTGCGGTACAAGTTGCACAGTAAAGAATCAAATGAGCAGCTAGTAACCTCTTCAATGCGATCTTTCAGCATGGTCAGTAGGGGGTGCCACTAAAAATCCCCAAATAATAGATCAGTATATTACTGTGTCACTACAAAATGCATCTGTACTTTATATACTTACAGCTGGATGGCAAAAATATCTACATCAGAAGCCTATTAATACAGTATGACAATGCTTTTGTGCACAGTCTATTCAGCACAGAATGATGAAATGAAACTGAACTGCAACACAAGACATACCTGCACTTTAACAAGCAGAAGTGACCCGAGGAGTGGTACACTGAAGCCAAGTTAAAATTTGTTGTTTTTAGAATATTCAGAACAAAAATTCTCTTTTGATTTACAACACAAATAAATCCTAAACATTCCAGAGATTGTCAAGATAAGGACTCACCACTGACATCTGAGATAAGCAGTGAGAATACAACCATCATCGTCGTCATCATCATCATCATCCCTGCTTTTTCCCCGTTATCTACATGGAGTCAAGGTGTCATCAACTGTCACTATCTCTCTCTATACAATGCTACTCTCCTGCTCTCCTCAACATTCATTTCTAACTGTTGTGGGTCCTCTCTCACACAATCTAACCACCTCTTTGCTGGACACCCTGGTGTCCTTTTACCTTCTATATGTCTGTCCCAAATCTTCTTCACTAGATTGTCTTCTGCTTTTCTACCCATGTGCCCAAACCACAACAGTATGTTTTCTTTAACCTTTTCTGTAATTGGAGCTACTTTAGCTTCTGCTGTTATGTCCTCTTTCTTCATCTGTTCCACAGTGTGCATCCTACCACCCATCTCAGGCACTTCATTTCCATTACCTCTAGATTCCTCAACTGCTCTTCCTTTACTGTCCAGGCTTCCATGCCATACAGTAGTACTCGTCACACCACTGTTTTGTACACCTTACTTTTCAGCTTCCTTGGTATTCTTGTCATACACTACATCTGACACACTGTGCTAGTTGGCTGCAGCCCCTCTGATTCTAGCTTTGAACTCCTCATTCAGACTTCCCTTTTACTCAAACATCCCTCTCAGATACTTAAAGCTATTAACCTGTTCCACTATTTTCCCTTCTATTGCAGTTCTCAGCTTCTTCTGAACTCCACCATTTGCAGCCACTATGGAATTGAAAAGAAGCTGACCAACCTTCCCAATTACATATGCAGTGACAATGTTGCTACTGGGTCTATATTATTTCGCTGAAAGACATTTCCATTGAACAGCTCTCCATCGACATGAAACTGTCCAAATTCACTTCCATGAATTATGGAATTTTTCCAAGGGCAATGAAACAATTGCCCTGTACCACAACAAAACACACACCACACTAAATCAAACCCACCCAAGACAGAGGCTTTATCCAGCCCACTCCCCTAACTATATACACCAACTCTGAGATCAGACTACAGTGGGGAAAAGGGCAAAGTTGTGGAGTTGGGCAACTACTTCCTTACCCTGGCAAAAATTCCTTGAATCTCAGAAATGAATTTCGATGTTTTTTTTGTCGATGGACAGGTGTTCAACAGAAATATCTTTTGATGCAGTAATATAGACCCACTTCTGCCAAATTAAAGAGAAACGCAATGCATTCCACTCACCATGGGGCTGCCAACCCAACCCCTCATTATTAACTTTACAAAATAAAATAAAATCAATGAATGTTAAAGGGCTAAGTGGACTGTCAGCCCCCCATACAGATGTTACAGTAAAACAATTAGGACCAATGATACCATAACAGCTGACAAGGCATCATAAAAAAAAAAAAAAAAAAACGGAAAAAAAGAATGGCAACAAGTTTTAAAAAATAAATAAATAACTTCCTCTTGCACTAGGAAAACAAACCACCTGACTCTACAAAGCTTCCTGCAAGCAAAGGATCACAAAATAACTAATTACCTTATTCAACTTAAGAGACAAAGCCTGGAAAACATGGTAAAAAGACTCAACCCCTGACAACAGACAAGAGATTCACTTGTTTGAGGAACCTGGCCAAACAAGCTATTAGAAGACAAAGCCCATCACTTTGTCTCCTCCCAAAAACATTCTCTTAACAACCCATAAACATTTTGTACAAAATCTGTAAACCAACTCTCTCTCTTAGTAACAGACACTATGCCACCTACCTCTAGACTGCTTTTTGCTAATGATTTTCTCAAGGAATTGTCCCATCTCCCACCTACTCCTTCACATTCCACCAACTACCCACCCTCAATACAACATTCTCCACCGTATATCTCTGCCCTACTTTAAAACCATCTCAAGGAAAGAGATCAAAACTCTCCTTAACATCCCCTCTGATAAAAGATACCATCTGTTCCAGTTGACTTCCCTTTGCATAGACTTTCTTGTGGAACCACTCAGAAGCACTATAAGATAACCATCTCAACCACAACATTGTGCCCTCCCAACAGAAAACAAGCATATATCAAACTTTCTCCAAAAAATCACCCAAATCCTCATCCACCTCAGACATTTGCTCCATCTTGAAAATATCTGAAAACCTAGTTTACACCCAGTTATGCAACAATCGCCAGATCTACAGAATCCTCTCTCAAAAACCGAATAGCCTCTGGACCTGCCAAAGCACCCACACTCAAATTACATCCTCCATCTTTGACAAAGGAAACTTATCTGGGGCTGTCACCACTGACCTTACAAAAGACTGATTTTTAATGATCATCTCCTCCTACTCAACTCATTTTCCACTACAGGAATCAGAGCAGCTAAGTTCTCCAGTGGTTTAAATGCATCCTACCTGCCAGACACTTCAACTACTAAATTAGTTGTTCCTTATCATTCTCTGCCCACTGTACTCACATCTACTCTATGATTCAATCCTTTCACTCCTGATTTTTTCCTTTTGCATCTGAACACTTCTTGCTGACCTTCCACATTTACCAATCATCCTTTATGCAAATAATATGCTGATCTATAGACTTCATCCTTCCCACTCCGTAATAAAAATAAATATAAGAAGACATTTCTCAACATTCCAACTAGAAAGAAATACCCCTAAACACCAAAAAAAAACCCCTAAATGTATAAAATTCATAAAAACAAGCTTGCCAAAGTCTCCAACAACTATCATACATCTCTCAGTAAGCTAATTTCTCCTTGAAACCACCAAACAGAATCCACTACCTAAGAATTTTATTTGAGGAATGTCTTAACTTCAACGTCACGTACAAGTAACCAAAGCAAAATTAACTCATAACTATTCTGGGCAACTACAATTTCCCACTTTCTCTCCCCTGAAGGATGAATAGCCATTGGTAAAAAAGTGCTTCTTTCACAATATGAACATGGGCTTCCTCTGGTAGCATCAACCTCCAAGAAAAAAACTCTCCTTACAAACGTCCGACAAAAGCATCTGCGGATTTGTTGCACTCTCTCCCAAGACACAACATCCCTATCAAGTTCTATGTGAAACTCACTGCCTATCCACCTCTCACAGGATATAACTACTGTTATATTCCATACACTTCACCTTTACAAGCCTTCAAGCCTTCCTTTTCTTTGCCAACTGTGTATTCCTACATACCTCAGACAATCTTGGATCTCTTCCCCTCAAACATGACCTGCTGCCATAATCCCAAAGTAAAGCTGTACTGCTTAGACAACAGCATTTCCAACCTTGGATCACCAGACTGAGAATCCTTTCTAACCACTCTTATTAAATACTCCTGTAAAATATTCAAGAAACAAACTGAAACACCTCTTCTTCAAAGACACAACTAGCACCTGTTGCTAAACCGTTGCAATCACCTACCTGTACCCCCCCCCCCCAATTTCATCAAATCACATATGCATAACCAGCTTTTGGAAACAAACATCCAGATATAAGCTGCATATATAATGTACACAGGCACAATTAATTTCATCTACACTCTTTGCTCTCCTATTTAATAACTCTCCTAATGGCAATTTGTCATCTTCTCATGTTGATTGTTTCATACTGGATTTGTATTATGCCTACTGATAATCTTATTATTTTCTTGTCACACTGTATGATGTAATACCAATTTCATATTCTGTACTTTATTGTATTTTCTGTTATAAGCTCCCAGGTCGAACCACTAAACAATCCAAACTTCAGTTAATAAATATAATGTAATTAAACCCAGCATAAGAGGTGACACTGGGCACTCCAACAAGTTAAAATCATGTAAAAAATGCACAAGCCTTGGGAAGTCAAAGTACATTTAAGAAACACAGGGGTTAACTGAATGTCAACCACAACAAAAATTGTCATTTTTGTTGATCTCTGTCAATCACTACGACCCTGCTCTCAACCTGCATGACCTTCCAAGTCAATTCCTAATATGAGTCACTTATATCTATATTAATACATACTAGACAGACTGAGTGACATGAAATGTGTAAAATAAACACTACAGTTGAAGAACTGAGCTTTCAGTTAAAAGATTTAAGGGTTTCTGTTCACCATTAAAAAGTACCTCAAACACTTGGCTTCTTGACGTTTTCTGAAAAGGGCTTTGTCTGCATTACACTAGTTCATCTTCTCACAAACAGCAGCTCTACAGAGAGAACTCTCATCTCTTTAGTCTGCACTAAAGGAAAGATCCTAATCCCATCAACATTAAGACATCATCTAAGCACTATCATTGACTCCAAAAAACTAAGAGCAACTAATAATACAGCAACATAATTTGCTTTGCATCTTCTAGTTAATAATTTATGTTTTAGAATGGCACAAACAGAAACTACTGTCACATTGGCATACTACAATTACAGCTAAACAATGCATGTATACAAAGAAAATCATATATTCCAATATATATTTGCCAAAAAAGTTTAATATGCAAAAATGCAGTATCCAAAGTAAAGAACACACATACAAAATTAGACAAAAGGTAAAGAGGAAACAAAAGAAAATTTGTAAGCAATGGAAAATTGATTAAATGCAAGACTAGGTGAATACAGATATGAAGTGAAGCAATCCATGATACTAGCTTTTATTACATACAGACTTGCTAGAAGTCAGGAATCCCATCAAGTATACAGAAGCCTTGATAGCCACAATCTAAACCCCTCCCCCAGAAATGCAGAAGCAAAGCATAGCAGGCTATTGTCTTACAATTCACTCCTTTCCCCATGATCAAATTTGCATTTATTTAACATCTGTTTATTGAATAATGGTCTAAGGAACATTTTCAGCTAAGGCTAACAGTATACAAAGTAGTATTTGGAACACACAGCAAAACAACAGGATTTAAAAGAGAAAACCATATACAGCAGCACTGACACATAGTTGTATATAATACACAAGAATGTGATATAACGGTTTACTATCGAAATTGCGATCGCCCATCATCGAAACCACTAACGCGAACTCCGAACAGCGACTGTTGGGATGTCGAACACTGATTTTCCGAAATGCAAAATCTCGCCCCCCGTTGGACCCATGGTAGCACTTGTTTTGTGGTGTAGCGGTCGGAAATGTCGACGTTCGGTGTTTTAGTTCGATATCTTGAGGACTCGGCATTACAGCTTTCGCATAAAGGGGTCGACAGTGTGTACATTCGACGATGGGCGATCACAATTTCGACAGTAAACCGATATAACACAGTTTAAACATAGCACATGTTATAACGTGAAAGTGACTGGGTACCAAATGGAGAGATGAAAAAATCAGCAAGAAAAGGAGAGTAGTACTGCTGAGACCGAATTCATCCCTTAAGTCTTGGTTGGTACCTTCACATAGCAGACCCTGTTTTCACCAAATCTCACCAAGACAACACTGATATACAGACTGTATTTTACATTGCATATATTACACAGAGAGAGGTAGGTTAAAAGATAAAAAAGAGAAAGCTGGGTGCACAGGTCCCAGGATAAAAAAAGTGTCAAATCCTGGTGTATGCACTGGTGCCAGGCCTGGAAAAAAAATGGGCAGTGTAGAATCCTCAAGACACAGAAGCATTCCTACAGTGGGGTTAGGCCAAGCTTAGGGGGAGGATGGCCCCTCTGTCGTAAAAGGCGGTAGTTAGTAGTCCAGAAAAAATGATAGGCCACAAAAGAGGAATACAGATGACAGAGTGGTCAGATAAGGAAGAAATTATGTACTACTATTATGCAAGAAGTCCAGAATTTCCAGATAGAAAATATTCAAAAAGAATGAGAGAGAAATTAGAGGAAAGAAAAATACTTGCATAAGAAAAACTGTCAGAAAGCTGCAAATAAAAATAGATGTTCATTAATAATACGAGAGATCCATGAAAAACATTACATAGACGAAGAAAATTTGGGTCATCTGGAAAAAGAAGTAACTGAGGAAATGCGATAATATAAAAGAGCAAAACCCAGAAATGTGAAAGGTTTAAAAAAGAAACATGGCCATGAGAAAGAAATAGAGATCTGGCATAGTACAAATTTATGTAAAGTACAAGCTACAAAAAAGTAGCTCCAAAGATATTTGAAGGCAAAGAAAAGTGGACATGGAAAGTTTTACAAAACAAAAAAATAATAAAACAAAGGGGGAATAAAGTAAAGATGATTAGTAAGGAAGAAGTTAAACAAATAGAAACTGAAGTTATGGACTATATACAAAGTGAAGGATTTGGCACAGAAAATCCAACACAGGTAATGTCACACAGTACGATGGAACAGAGTGTTCCCAAATTACTGAGAAAAAGGTGGAGCGGGAGGCAACTGAAGACTTGCCACAGGGTGATGCTCTGTAGCCTTCTGGAGAAGGCCAGTACAAAAGTTCAGTTGAAGCTGCACCAAGGGAAGAAGCAGGAAGCAGTGGCAAAGCTCACCACAGACAATGTTGCAGGGTGAAGGGCTAATGATCTCCCATATGAAAGAGCATGGATGAAGCAGAGTGCAAGAGGATATGTAACAGGATGAATTTTTGGAACTTTCTCTCAAACACCTGCAGGAAATGGACAGCAAATAAGGTACTCTCAGTCAAGAAGAAAATGATCAAAGGGAAGAGCTGGTCGAGCTAATAGAGATGGACAGATATATTAAAACTGAAGAAAAAAATAGATTACAGAAAGCAAATACAACCTAAAGGTTAGAAGTTTGCTAAAATAGATGAACACAGTAATTAGGAGTATTAAAAGAAATTGTGATGGGCGGCCATGGTGGTGCAGCGGTTAGCGTTGCCGCCTCACAGCAAAAGGTTCTCCGGTTCGATTCTCAGCTGGGGTACCTTCTGTGCAGAGTCTGCATGTCCTCCCTGTTGTCGTGTGGGTTTCCTCCGACATCCCAAAGACATGCAGTAGGTGGGTTGGACACTCTAAATTGGCCATAGGTGTGACTGTGTGAATGTGTGTGTGCCTTCTGTAGAAGGTTGGGTGCTGGGCTGGCAACTCGACACCGTAAAACTCCACTGCCAATCATGAGCGGACAGATGATCTGCTGTGGCAACCCCTAACCAGGAAAAGCTGAAAGAAGAAGAAGAGGAGAAATTATTGTGATATAACCGAATCAAACAGGATATACATTACTGTGCATCTAAATTACTGACGTTTTACCACAAAAACCTAGAGCAATAAGGGAAAGGAAGGGAAGAAATAAAGAGCCACCATGCTGCTATTAAACAGAGAAAAGTCTAAAGCAATTAAGACAAGAAATAGCACTATTAGAAGAACATAGAAGAGGGAAAAGATCATCAAAAATATTTATAAAGAAAGATGCTGCAAAAGCAACACAGTATCAGAACAGACCAATACTCTATTACAAATAATAAACTAAAAATATCAGCAGAGGCAGAAAAACTTAGAAGATCTACAGATAAATACAAACGAAAAGTACAAAATAAGTAATTCATTGATGACCTAAAAATTTTTTTTTTTTTTTTTTTTTTTAAGAGAACTGGGAAACATAGCAAAAGGAATAGAAACCCCACCAAAAAAGAAGAAACAGACCTACTTTGGAGAAACATATATGAAAACCCTGTGGAACATAACAAAGATGCTGAAGTGATAGAAAAATGTAAAATAAACGGGAGTTTACACTCATTTAGAAAAAATCCATTACAATAACAGAACAGAAGGATAACAAAATAAAGTCATATGAAACAAAGGCTCACTGGTTGCTAAATAAAAAAGGGGAAGAATCTAAGAATGGCATGGATAGATTACAAAAAATCATTTGATAGCATCCCACATTCGTGAATAAAGAAATGCTTACACATGTATAAGATACACCCTACAATGATCAATTACATTACAGTGACAATAAAACAATGGCAAACCACTTTGCAGTTAAGCCATAACAAAGGGCAAATTATCATCCCAGGAATACAAATTCAAAGGGGGATACTCCAGGGTGATTATCTGTCACTGATGCTGTTTTGTCTTGCCCTTGACCCATTAAACTGTTTACTCAACAGATTAGGCTATGATTATAGTTTAGCTCCCAGAAACAAAAAAAAAAAATTGTTTAAAGACCTGCCTACTTTTTGGGATGTCTTAAATCTGTATAGTTCATCAGATGAGGAGTTAAAAGCACAACTGCAACTGGTTAAAACTTTCTCATATGATATAAGCCTGACTAGCTTGGTCTGCAAAGCTATGGAAAGGATCATCATGGACCTCATAAATAAAGATATTGGGGACCTACAGATACTGGATCCTATCCAGTTCGGCTTTGTTAAGGGCAGATCCTGCCTCTTAAACCTGGTTGATTTCTTTGAAACAGTCACCAAGGCCATTGACGAGGGGAAGGTGGTCCACACAGCCTACCTGGACCTCGCAAAAGCCTTCGATACAATACCCCACTCGGGCATTATAGATAAGCTCACCAGCTTAAATATAAACCCCTATGTCACTAGATGGGTTGCAAACTGGCTCAAGGACAGAACCCACATGGTTAAAATTGCTGGAGTCATGTCAGACTCCAAACCAGTTACAAGTGGCGTCCCACAAGGCTCAGTCCTGGGACCTCTCTTGTTCGGTATATATTTCTCGGAGGTACAGGCCAACACAGAAGGACTGTGGCTGACCAAGTTCGCAGATGACTGCAAACTGGGCGCCATAATCGACTCTCCAGCCAACACAAGCATCCACCAAAAGGGCCTCATAGAAACAGACAACTGGTGCCACAGCCATGGCCTCAAGCTAAACGCCAAAAAGTGTATAGTCATCCCCTTTGGCAAAAACAAAGTGCCCACAAATTACCACATAGCTGGTAATCCATTAAGTACAGAAGAAGTAATTAGGGACCCAGGGACCCAAGTTGATAGCAATCTCTCATTTGACAACCACGTGGCCAAAGTGGTTAGAAAAACATTTTATATAGCCCACCTAATCATGAAGGGATTCACATCTAGATCAGGGGAGGTCATCGTGCCTCTTTACTCATCCCTCATCAGGCCCATAATTGAGTACAATGCCCCTTTTGGGATGTACCTTACCAGACACCTGCATCAACTGGAAAGACCCCAAAAGTACCTCACCAAGAGGATCAAAGGGCTCAAACAGATGCCATATGCTGCCCGGTTAAAGAAACTCCAGCTCTACTCATTGGCATACCGCCTGCTCAGAGGTGATCTGTGCCTGACGTATAAAGCCATGTCCAACCCGGAATTAAAGGACATGCTGCACCTCAGAAAATCCAAATCCCATCGAGCTACGTGCCCGAGAGACTTGAACCTCAGCACTAAAATAAATAGGACATGCTGGAGGGACAGATTCATAACCCAGAGGCTCCCTTCACTCTGGAGTAAAATCCCAGTCCAGGTTAGGCAGAGTCCCTCATTGACTCTCTTCAAGAGGAATCTTGATGAGTGGATGGGAGATCATAGGTTTACCCCGGGTATCACTTCTGTGTCACTGTTAGACAGAGACACAGTATACTAACCTCGAAAAAGGGCATAGCAAAATTAATTTAAAATGGGTGGCGAAAGCCAAACACACTCTGGCTAGGCTTATAAATGCCCTAGGGCAGATAGCCTAGTATGAACCTATAAGAATATCATTTGGTCTTGACTGACATAAGAATATCATTTGGTCTTGACAAAAGTGCAAAAAAAGAAGTTATGTCTTACTATAACATTCCATCTGTGTTGTTGATCTTCATCCATTCATCACTGCTGGGTTCATTTCCAAGCCCTCGGAACTGAGTCGACCTTGTACCAAAGCTTGCTCCAGCCAAAAACAATTGAGCTAAGATTTTACCCATAATTCCCTAATCCCTGTTACATCAGATTGAGTTTGCCCTAGCAAGTAAAGCAGAGGCTGTCGCCGAGCAAAAACCTTAGTCCAGGAAATGGACCCAAAGGTCCCCTGGGAGCCTCTAGGAGGGGGAAGGATGGTGGAACATGATGAATGGATGAAGAACAACAACACAGATGATGCATCATGGTAAGACATAACTTCTTTATCTGATGATGTTGTTCTTCATCCATTCATCACTGATGGGACAGAGTCCCCAGCTACCTTATATCCATGGGTGGCACTAAGGAAGAACATTCCTGAGCACCATTGAACCAAAGGACACTCTTCCCCTTGAGACCAGATCCAGCTTGTAATGAGTGATAAAGGTATGAGGAGAAGCTCATGTAGCTGCTGCACAGATGTCATCCATTGAAGCTCTGGAATGAAAAGCCACAGAAGTTGCCACAGATCTAGTGGAATGAGCCCTGATGTTTAGCAGGACAGATTTCTTTTCTATATTATAGATGAAAGTTATACAGTCTCTGAGCCATTTGGATAGAGCCACTTTAGAGACGGACTTTCCCATTTTTGGGCGAGAAAAGGAAACAAACTGTTTTTTTTTTGGTCTGATTTCCTGATAGTTGGCCTGATTTCCTGATAGTTTTTCTTCTGTCTAAGTAAAACCTCAATTGTCTGTGAATGTCCAGTAAATGTAAACAATACTCTCCCTTGTTAGAAAAATTAGGAAAAAAACACAGGCAAATCAATTGTCTAATTAATGGAAAGTTCGGAAATTACTTTTGGTAGGAAGGAAGGATTAGGTTCGTAGTGATACTCTGTCCTTATAAAAAATCAAATAAGGATGCTTGGTACAAAGAGCTTGGAGCTTGGAAATGCATCTGGCCAATGTAATAGCCACCAAAAAAGGGATTTCCAGGATAGAAACTTGATGTCACACATGGCTGCTGGTTCGAAGGGGGACTGTGTCAAAGATTGCAAGACAAGAGTGAAACTCCAAGGTTCTATGGGCTGTTTAACTGGAGGTCTTGAATGATAGATTCCTTTCAAGAAGGTCTTTCTCAGGTGATGAGAGATTAAGGAGGAGTCACCAAAACTATTATGAAAATTCGAAATGGCAACTAAATGAACATGAATGGTTGAAGCTGCTCCTTGAAAAAAAATAGGTACTGGAGTGCAGCAGAGATGGGTGCAGAAAAAGGGTCTAAATCTCTCTGTCAAGACCAAATCGAAAAACTTTTCCATTTGTCAGCCTAACGTTTTCTGGTGGATGGTTTATGGGAAGCCAGAATAATGTCATGTACTGGAGTGGAAAGATTACAATGCCTGGCAATCACTGGAAGTGGAGAAGCAAAGCTGTGAGCTTGAGGCTGGAAAGGTTCGGGTGACTCAGCCCTTGAGGGTGAGATATCCGATCGGGAGTTGGATCTAGAGAAAGGGGAACCATACCTGTCGAGGCCAAAAGGGGTCTATGAGGATCATCTTGGTTTTCAACCGAAGGGCTTTCTTCAGAACTAGAGGAATCAGAGGAATGGGAGGATAAGCATAAAGAAGTCCCGTGGGCCAATCGTGAGTAAGTGCATCCCTTGGGGACTCCCCCTGCGGGGGAATTAGGGCAAAATAGTTGCTGCACATGTGGTTCAACGGGGAGGTGAACAGATCACAGCAAGGCTGGCTCCAACTGCTGAAAATCTTCGCCACTAACTTGGGGTTGAGGGACCACTCGTGAGGTAGGAGAATGCACCTGCTCAATTTGTCTGCAATCACGTTGGAAATCCCCGGGATATGCATTGCTATCAGAAAGTGGTTGGAAGTTATCACCCATAGCCAAACTCTTATGGCCTCTCAACACAGGGGATAGGACTTGGTTCCTCCTTGTTTGTTGATGTACCAAACTACTGACATGTTGTCCGACTGGACAGCAACAGTTGTGGAAGGAAGGGCAGTCCGAAATGCCTGCAATGCTAAGAGCACTGCCCTCAGTTCTAGAATATTTATATGCAAATGCCTCTACATTGGACCATGTACCTTGGACAGATATTCCCCGAAAATGGCCCCCCAACCTATCAGAGAAGTGTCCGTGGTCACAGTGGTGTTGGGCTGAGGGGGATTGAAAGGTTGGCTCCAAAGTGCTGAGTCTGGTTTCATCCACCAAGAAAGATCTAGTTTGCACTGATCTGTAATACAGATCTTGGAAGACAATGGTTGATGATTCGGATACCATTGGGTTAATAGTAGCCACTGTAAGAGTCTCATGTGAAATCTTGCTAGGGGTACTATAGCTATAAATTCTGCCATTGATCCTAGCAACTGCAGGACCTGTGGGGCCAGGACCAAGTTGTGACAGAGTATCACCTGGAGCTTTATCCTTATTCTTTGAAGCCTGTGATCCGGGAGAAGGATCAAGCAAGAACTGGTGTTGAACGTTACCCCTATAAACTCCAGGGTCTGGGTTGGAGTGAGATTGGACTTTTTCCAGTTTATGGATATACCCAAGTGATGCATCAGAGAGAGGGTGTAATGCAAAGCTGTTATCAGTGGATGCTTGGTGGGAGCGGTGAGGAGCCAATCATCCAGATATAGAAACACCCGGAATCATTGCAATCTCAAGTGAGCTGTCACTGCTGGCATGCATTTGGTGAACACTCTGGAGGCTGTAAAGAGTCTAAAGGGCAGGACACGAAATTGGTAGTGACTGGCTCCTGGCTGGAAGTGAAGAAACCTTCTGGAGCGTTTGTCCATCTTGATGTGGTAATACACATCCCGAAGGTTAACGGAGCACATCCAATCACCTTCCTCCAGAAAGGGGAGAATGGACTGAACTGTGACCATCCGGAATTTTGTCTGGCTGACGAACTTGTTTAAACAGCTGAGGTCCAAAAATTGGCCTCCAGTCCCGTCTTTTTTTGCACCAAAAAGAACCTTGAGTAAAATCTGGATCCTATCTGGTCTGGTGGGACTTTTTGGATGATTCTTTTTAAGAACAACTGTTCTATTTGTAGAGCTGATTCATCCCTTAGACTGGGTGGAACATCTGGGATTCACTTATGAGGTTTTGCGTAGGAGTCAAAAGGGATTTTGTAACCTCTGGATATTATCTTCTGCAACCAAGAGTGAGTGGTAATAGATAGCCAAGCACTGGTGTGCAGAGAAAGGTGTCCCCCAACTGCTTTCAGAGGAAAGTAATTAGGCTGCTCTTCAGGAGCACTGATAGGGCCTGCCCAGAGAAGGAATCTCTTGAACCCTGATTATGCAGACCTCCTCTGCCCCTGTAGGGGCACCTTCTGGAACAGCTGCCCCCTCTGCCTCTGGGGTAAACTTGCCACGTGTGTGACGAAAAGAACCCAGAGTTTTTTGTGCCACAATTTCCCACTTCTCTGGTTCCTGGAAAAGGGAAGTTGGGGAGTGGAGAACCGTACACCAATGCAGACAGGGTCTTACCATCCTGCTCACACCTGGGTAATGTGTCCATCACTTTAGGGCCAAACAGGGAGGATGCTTCCACTGCAGCGTTAAGGAAGGAAGACTTAAAGGCATCCACAAAGTCACATAGGTGCAGCCAGGTGTGACATCTCATAACTATGCCTGAACCCGCAGCTCTGGCCGCCCCTTTGGTTGCACGTGAAATCAACCTCATGAATGAATTAGAACTTTATTCCAGTGTCACTAGCTGTGAGGCTACCTTGTCATTAACCTCATCAGACACCTTTCCTGACAGAGTGCCAGAGAGTTCAGAGATGAGGTCTCTCTGGAGTTTGATGAAATGTGCCAGGTAGATCAAAGATCGAATAGCAAAGGTCAATGAAGCAAACACTTGCTTCCCAGTCTGTCCACCTCTCAGGACTCTCTGTTAGGAGGGTGAAGAGAGTGTGGCTCTCCTCAGCGAGCTCTCTCTTGGTGGTTGCCGCCACCACCATTGCATCTACCGGTAGACCTTTTGACCAATGAGAATGTCTTTATGGAGAGAGAGGAACATGTCTGGTATATTGGGGATTGCTTCAACCACATCAGGGTTCTTCCAGGTGTGCTGCACTACAAGCTGAACCAACTCGTCTGCAAGAGGAGTCACCCAGGAGGTAGATGGTCGAGCAAGAAAGGCCTGCAGAAAAACTTTTTCCTCCAAGGAAGGGTTTTTGGGCTTCCAATCACCCCTCTGTTTCAAGACCTCCAGGATGTCTCCGAAGGAGGCATGTTGAGGGGGGTGATCGAGGGGACCCTTCCCCTTCATCAGAATCTGTATCTTCAGAGGGGGTCCACGTGCTTCCTCTTGCATGATTTCTTCCTAGGAACCTCCTCAGTGGGAGTTTCTGAGGAGTACCCGGAAGAAAGGGCACCCTGCAATAGGGTCTCCTGCAGCTCCCTTGCTTGATCTGAGATGGTGGCCTGTGACAGCTGCAGCACAGGGGGAAGACATGGGGGTTCCGACGTCAAAGACTTGCTCACAGAGGCAAGAGCCCTCTCCATCACCTGGAAAACAGGGCCGCCCAAAGAGGGATGAGAGCCCAAAACCGAGGAGGACAACTTCAGAACTGAAGTTACACCTCGCTCCATTAAGCCAACTCCCAGGCGTGAAGCCTCAAGGTGGATAGGTACCAATGGAGCTTATGGAACCATGGATGGCAACATAGAAAAAACCGGCACTGAACTCGGAACCGAGGAACCCGCAGTCCAGTCCCGGGCTTGAGGAAGACCCAGTTCCAATGGAACCGAAGGCCAAAGGATCAACTCTGGGGCCGAAGTGAGGTCCACTATCGGCACCAAAGCCGAGAGCTTCGGAACCTGCAAGGAGGATGAAGGAGGAGAGTAAGACGGAGTCCATGAAGCAGAAAACCAAAGTCCTAGAAGGGATTGGGATTTTGAATCAGAAGGAATCCCCCTGGCTGTCAGCAGCTGGTCCACGAGGCGCACCTCATCAAGTTCGGAGAGGCTCCTGGTGGACCTAGTGTATATCACCGAAGCAGACGCAGGACGAGCTAAGAAGGGACTATACGCCTGTCCCAAGAAGGGGTACACATACGGGAAATACAGAGTCCATGCTTGTACATCTAGTGGCACCACAGTCTCCATTTTTGAGACAATAGGAACAGCAGGGTCTATCAGAGTTATCAGAGCAGAGAAAGGGCTCGGAGTCATAATCAGAGTCAAGGTCAAAGTTTTTGGATCAGTCACATCCGGTGCCACAGACGTTGTCTGTGTCGATGATATAGGCAAAAACTGTACCGAAGACGGTGCCGTAGGCAAAGACTTTTGTTCCGGTGCAGAAAGCTTTGGAATTTTTGGTTTTGGTGGTCTTTCCTTCTCACCAAACGGTGAGGAGGGAATGGAGTGTGGTCTCTTTTTGTCTTTCCTATGAGGGGGTGAACCCTCTGATGTGGAGAGAGCCTCTGAGAAAGGTGACTTGAGTAGGCCTTTTAAAATCAAATAATTTTTACGCTCATTCAGGGTACAAGAGCTAAACCCCAGACAGAAAGAGCAAGGGGGTTGTACTGAGAGATGAGGCACTCCCAACCAGTAAACACAGTCATCATGAAGGTCCACTATTAGGTATTTTTCTCCAACACTTCAGGCATTGTTTGAAGCCTGAGGTGCCCTTTTTATCCAACATGTTAATAGCAACACAATCAGCAACGCACGATGAGCAAAAATGAAAAAAAAAACAAAAAACAAATTACCACAACTAAGCAGACAACAATAGTTAACTGGAAGGCAAAGAGAAGATACCAATGATGGTATAAAAAGAATTGCCACAGCAGGTAGAGAGAAGGGAGTGTACCAGTGATGGTAAAAAGATTACCAACAGGTAATGACAGGAAAGTTGTAAAAATACTTAGCAAAACATAAGAAATAACACACTAGCTAAAAACACACTAAACAATTTTCAGTTATCAGAAATATCAAAATAACAGAATATTCCAACAATATCAAAGACTTAGCTGAGAGCTGGCTTGAATGCAGCTTTATGGCAAAGTGGCAAATGAGATCTGAAGTAACAGGGAGAAGGGAATTATGGGTAAAATCTTAGTTTGAGAGGTTTTGGCTGGCGCGAGCTTTGTTATAAGGCCGACTCGGTTCAGAGAGCTCGGAACCGGATGCATCAGTGATGAAGGTAATGAAGATTAACAACATCAGATGCAATGTTTAAAGAAGGAGAGCTGCAGTACTACTTCTTCTTCTTTCGGCTTTTCCCAGTTAGGAGTCGCCACAGCGGATCATCTGTCCGCTCATGATTGGCAGTGGAGTTTTACAGTGTGGAGTTGCCAGCCCGGCACCCAACCTTCCACAGAAGGCACACACATGCACACACTCACACCTAGGGCCAATTAGAGTGTCCAATCCACCTACTGCATGTCTTTGGGATGTGGGAGGAAACCGGAGGAAACCCACATGACCACAGGGAGGACATGCAGACTCTGCACAGAAGGCACTGCAGCTGAGAATCGAACCAGAGAACCTCTTGCTGTGAGGCAGCAACACTAACTGCTGCACCACAAAGCTGCAGTATGAAGAAAATATCAAATTGGGGCAGGAATGTGATATAAAAGAATTTCAGCAGGAAGAAATGCATAAATATTTGAGAACTGATGAATGATTGGAAATAAAACATGAATAAATGCAAATAAAATCAGTAAGGAATACTTCAGAAGACTAAAACTAATTCTGAAAACTGCCTTGACATCTAAGAATAAAGTCTAAGCTATAAACCAATTTGCACTTTTTGTACTAACCTACAATTTTGGGGTGACTCTTCCCAAAAGGTGTTGAATCAACTGGACAGTAAAACAAGAAACATGCTTCATGTTTTTCAAATGATATATAAAAAATATCATTGTATACAAAAATTATATATTCCTTGCTCTGAAGGAGTTCTGGGTCTCCTTGAAAATTATTACATATACAGATCTGCAGTCATGGGACTGCAAACATATCTACTGCCTTCACCAGATACAAACTGTGAAAGTTGTGAAAACATGAGAAGACATCCAAGATGACTTCCCTGCTTAGTTTAGCAGAAGCATACAGCTGTCAAGTAGGAATGGAAATCAAACCAGAGGTAGACAAAAAAAGTACAGTTTTGTACCTACCATAAATGTAGATGTTCGAAGATCCACATTGCTGCAGTCCTTACACTTGGGTAGTCCGCTGTCCTCGGTCGGCCCGAATATCAAAGTATTAGGCTGACGTCGGTCAAGGCGCTTAAGACTGACATCAGGACGTCAGGGTACAAATGCGCATGACCGACGTCATATCCTCAGTCTTTTCTTGCCCCAGATGTCAGAAGACCCTAAACAGAAAGGTCAAAACCAAAAGACAGCAAAAAACAACCAACCACCCTTGTACTAACCATATGTACAATATATACAATATTCACAATATGTACAACCCAAACCACACAACCGCCTCTAACTACAGAGGGGAAGGAGGGAGGGTAAATTGGACTGCAGCAATGTGGATCTTGAACATCTACATTTATGGTAGGTACAAAACTGTACTATGTTCTTCATCTCACATTGCTGCAGTCCTTACACTTGGGTAGAATCCCAAAGCAGAGATAAGGGAGGATGGCAAAACTATAAAGCAGTAGGAGCTGCCAAAATGCCCTGTAAAATTGCAGTGGCAAAACCAGCCCTCGATTTAGAGTAAAGTGGAAGGTGATAATGCTTAGAGAAAGTATGCACTGAACTCCAAGTAGCTGCCTCCAAAATATCTTTAGTTGCCACCCCCCTTAAAAAAGCTGTAGAAGTGGCAGTAGCCCTAGTGGAATGAGGCCTAATCCCTGCTGGAATCTCCTTGCCATGATGGGAATAACAGAAAGCAATACAAAACCCAATCCACTTAGAAATAGTTTGTTTTGACACAGGCTTGCCCTGAGAACCCAAAGCAAAAGAAACAAATAACTGCTGAGACTGCCTGAACCCTTTAGTTCTGCTCAAATAATATCGCAACTGCCTGTGTATATCCAAAGTGTGCAAAATCTTTTCCCCTTTATTTTGGGGTTTGCATAAAAAGTAGGCAAATGAATAGTTTGGTTTAAAGCCACACTAGAAACTACTTTAGGCATAAAGGAAGGATTAGTGCAAAGATACCCTATCCTTATGGAAAATTAAGAAAGGCTCAACTGCCATAAGGGCCTGTAATTCAGAAACCCTTCTCGCAGAGGTAATGGCCAACAAAAAAGCAGTCTTCCATGATAAATATTTCAACTCAGCAGTAGCTGCAGGCTCAAAAGGTTGTAGAGTGAGTTTCTCCAACACAAAATTGAGATCCCAAGCAGGAGTAGGAGCTCTCCGTGGGGGTCTTATATTCTTTGCCCCTCTAAGGAATTGCTTAAACAAAGGATGAGAAAACAATGGTGGGTCACAGTCATAGTGAGCAGAAATTGCTGCAGCATGAACATTAATAGAAGAGAAGGACAAACCTTTGTCCAGTAACTCAGTAAGATATTGAAAAGCCACACTTAAATTAGGCTTAGAAACATCAAATTCCTTTGCTGTACTCCAAAATAAAAATCTCTTCCATTTATCTGCGTACACTTTCCTTGTACTAGGCCTTCTGGCCTCCAAAATAACATTCAAAACTTGCTGTGGAAGCTGAGACCCTCCAGGGTTTAAAACAGAATATGCCAGGCTGTCAGGTGAAGAGAGTGAAGTTTGACATTGAGTAAATGACTGTTCTCCTGAGACAGCAGGTGTGGAATCGAAGGCAAAGGCCATGGAGGCTCCCGTACCAGACTTCTCAGTAATGGGTACCAGTGCTGTCGAGGCCAATCTGGAGCTATTAAAATCATCTTTGGCTTGTCCTGTCTGACCTTCAGGAGTACCTTTGGGAGGAGAGGCAGAGGTGGAAAGGCATACACATGAAGATTGTTCCAATTGAATGAAAGAGCATCCACTTTCCAAGCTGTGGGATGAAACCTTTTGTGCAAAACTTTGGCAGCTGGTAGTTTAGTGGAGAAGCGAACAGATCTATGTCTGGAGTTCCCCATAACACTGTCAATTTCTGAAATACATGAGGATCCAATTTCCACTCGTGGGGATCCATAATTTGCCTGCTCAACACATCTGCTAAGGAGTTCTGTGCTCCGGCAGAAACCTTGCCTGAAGATTTAGCTGTAAACTGAGAGCAGTCTCCCACAAAATCATTGCTTGTCTGCATAGAGGATAAGAATGTGTTCCCCTTGCTTGTTGATGTACCACATGACAGTTGTGTTGTCTGTTAGAATCAACACCTGCCCTGGAAGAAGTAAATCCTTGAAAGCTATTAATGCAAATTGGACTGCTAACATCTCCTTCAAGTTGATATGTAGATGTTGAAGTCTGGCAGGCCACGTGTCTTGTACCCACTTTCCATTTAGATGAGCTCCCCAAGCTTTGACTGAGGCATCTGTCGTTAGAATCTGACTCGCCTCTGGCCGGGTCACAGAGAGTCCCTTGTTTAGGTGACATTCCTGAGCCCACCACAAAAATTCCTTTTGAATGCAAGGTATTATTTGAATGACAGTGTCCATATCTTGGCAGTGCTGTGTCCATACATTTTTGAGATACCATTGTAGCTTCCTCATATGCAGTTTGGCATTGGGAAGCACCAGAATACAAGATGCCATGAACCCCAAGGCTTGAAGGACTGTCCTTGCAGTCAGCCTGGACTGATGAGACAATTGATGGAAGTAAAGAAAGATTCTTTTGTTTGTCCGGGGTCAAAAGGCCATCTGGGATGCTGTATTCAGTCTCACACCCAGAAAGCACATGTCCTGAGAGGGTACTAGACTGGACTTTATTTCGCTCACAGAATACCCCAGGCATCTTAGCACTGCTATCACATATTGCAAATGATGAAGAAGTTCGTCCTTTCCTTGGGCCAGAATCAGGCAATCGTCCAAATAAGGATAGATCTGTATTCCTCTTAGCCTGAAGAAAGCTATCACTGGAGCCAGAACCTTCGTGAACACTCTGGGCGCAGTAGATAAGCCAAAGGGCAATGCAGAGAACTGATAATGAGAAGTCCCAGCTCGAAAACGCAGATACTTCCTGCAACTTAGCCTGATAGGAACATGAAGGTAAGCCTCCTTGAGATCCAGAGTCACCATCCAGTGATCTTTGCCCAGCAGAGGTAAAAGCTGTTGTAACGTCAACATTTTGAACTTGGGAATGTCCAGATAAGTGTTGAGGATAGATAAATCCAAAATTGGTCTCCACGTGTTCCCCTTCTTTGGTACTAGGAACAGGCGAGAATAAAATCCTAGGCTCACTTCTGGCAGAGGGACCGGTTGTATGGCCCCTATTTGGAGCAGCAGAGAAATTTGCTTGTGAGCCTCTAGTCTTTGCTGAGGAGGAACGTCCAGCATGCCTTTGAAAGGAGGCAAGGTATGGAAATAAAACCTGTAACCTTGGTGTATGATATCCAATACCCATCTGTCTTGGGTAATCAAACTCCAATTTTCCTGAAGAGTGCCAACCTTCCTCCCAAAGGTGCTGCCAGGCAAGAAGGATCTGGCAGCTGAAAAGGTAGGTCATTGGGCCTGTTTACGAAAGGACTGGCCCCTGCCCTCACCTGAAGATTGTGCAGGAGAACTCCCTGTTCTAGGTCTGAAGGAGCTCTGAGCTCTGCCCCTACCACGTCTAGATCTACCCCTAGACTGTGAATCATAAGAAGGGTATGTCCACCCCGTAGCAGGCCAATTCCTACTAAACTCGGAGGCTGGACTTGCAAAAATCTTTAACAGTCTGCATAGACTTAGCCTTGTCTTCCATTTTCTTCAAGACTGACTCAACAGGTGAACCAAACAACACATCAGACTGTAAAGGAGCATCCAAAATCCTTGTCTTAACATGTTCAGATAAATTCTGATCCCTCAGCCAGGCGTGCCTGCGAAGAACTGACCCAGTGGCAGCCACCCTAGACGAGGCCTGTACAGCATCAAAACCACATTGTAAAGAATGCTTACCCACCTGTTCAGAGACATGTACTAAATCTTGTAATTCCTTACACTCAATGCCTTCCACCAGAGCATCTACCTTAGACTTCAGTTGAGAAAGAAGATAGTTCTGATATTTCAACATGTGAAACTGGCAATTCAAAGCCCTCATAGCTAAGGTGGAAGAAGTATAGACTTTCTTTCCCCATCTATCCAAAGCTCTGGCCTCTTTATCTGGAGGAACCGGATTTTTAACAACAGAGGCCTTGACACCCTTAGGTCCCTGACTAACAGTTTCTGGGTCCGCCCTAGGACTCTTATAAAGATATTTATGAGCCTCAGGCACCCTATAATACCTATCCGGTTTAACAGGAGCAGGAGGCAAAGAATCAGGATTAAGTGAAGCCTCCGCAAACACATCTTCCACCACATCCAGAACAGGAGGTATAGCCAAAGGCCTATGCTGGGGTAAAAGCAAAAACTCCCTAAGCCTTTTCCTGGAATCAGAGAAGTCCTGACCTTCTCACTTAAAATGTTCCCTCATGGAATGAAGAGTCTCTGAAAAAGAAAAATCCTCTGGAGGAGAAGCAGAAGGGGTCGAATCATCTGCATCAGAATCAGAATAAGGAGAGTACTCCTGCAAGTCTTCAGCCGAAGACTCTGAAACATCTGAAGGCTGCTCAAAACTCCCCAACTCTGGTTCCACCCTAGGCCTCTTATCTGGAGGGGGCAAAGAACCTCTAATCAAAGTAATTAAATCTTCTGCCATTTTAAGCATGTGCTTCTTGGGCACAGATCCTGAAGAACTAGGAGTGACACCAACAGAAGCTAAACCTGGCCTGCCTCTGGGAGAAGCCTTAGAAACAGAAGGAGAGGGCCTAACCACCCTAGGAAGGGAGGGAGTACAGTAACCTGAGAAGCCCCTTCAGCCTGACCTGCCTCCTGAGAGGCCACATCCTGCAATAACAAAGTCTCCCCCTGGGACTCCAGAGAAGCCTCCGCGGAACCACCGGTTCCACTGACGCCTCTAAAGAACCGGCGTCCGGTACGGACGACTCTTCTTGCCTGGGTTTAGCTGCCTTGTCTTTGCGCTTCTTCGAAGAAGCGGGCGTCGGAGCGTCCGACGGCATCTTATAATTGCACCGCTTCCCAAAGACCAACCTGGCACAATCTAACCTTCGCTTAATAGCGCGCTTATTGAACCTAGCACAAAAGCGACACCCAACAACGTCGTGCTCAGGCCCCAAACAAGGAATACACAAAGTATGATAATCTCTATGCGGTATCTGTTTCCCACAAGAAATACAGTTATTCACTTTTTCTGACATCCGGTAAACCACTGAGACAAGAAAAAACTAAAATATTCCCCAACGGGGTACTTAGCCAACTTTGACTCGGTCTGAAACTCCGAATTCGAAAAATTTCAGAACGCCGAACGGCACTTGCAACGCTGCTTCTGCATCGGACCATGCGGCAAAAAAGACTGAGGATATGACGTCGGTCATGCGCATTTGTACTCTGACGTCCTGATGTCAGTCTTAAGCGCCTTGACCGACGTCAGCCTAATACTTTGATATTCGGGCCGACCGAGGACAGCGGACTACCCAAGTGTAAGGACTGCAGCAATGTGAGATGAAGAACATCGGGCAGCAACAGAATGCACCAAAAACAAAAGAAAGTATATAAGGAGAAAGTTCAGAGGAGAAGGAAAGAAATGTACAAACGGATAAATATTGTGGCAAGTACAGAGATCTCTTGGAAGAATCTCATGTTGATCAGGATTTGAGGCAGGAATGGCTAAGGAGAGGTGAACTGGAACCAAAAAATGAAAGATTAATAATACTGGTGGCCCAGGATAGTGGAATACATACATTTTGGTTTACAAAGTCCACTGAACATGTAGGAGAAGCAGACAAAAAAACTTGAAACAGTCTCGCGTCTTGTTACTGGTTGTGATACACTAATGGCAGAGGGTCTGAATACTGAAAGGCACAATACTGTGGCAAGACTTTAGAATTGTGGAATGTGGAAATACTACAGTATGAAGTAGTTGAGAAGCACTGGAAACATGAACAACAAAATCATTCTAGAGAATGAAGTTCATATCATATGGGATCAGTCATTAACAACAGTTCAAAAAATAGATGCGAGAAAAACAGATGCAGCAATCCAGGAAAAAAGACAAAGGTAGCATTGACCACTGAAATTCCTTCACCATGATTACAGTGCCTTACTTACAGAGAGAGAGAATCATAAAATGCCAAGAACTGCAGGCAGAAACGAAAGCAATGTGGGAGAAGGATACAGTTCCAACAGTAGTATTAGGAGTAACAGGTCTTGCATTGAGTCTACAGTCTTACTTAGATATGCTACCAATGTATGTAACTCCATTTGAATTATAGGAGGAGTCAATTCTGGATACTGAGAAGAGCACTTTTAGCTAATATCAAAGACTAAAACAATACTAATTTCATGAACTTTGATCATACCATCACTACTACAGAATGAGGTCCCAATTCCCGTCATGCTAAGAGAAAATCAAACGTCTTGGAGAAATTAAACAAACAGCAGCACTCCAGACTGCTTCAGTTTGAGTTAGATAATAGTACTCACAATGAAGTGTTACAGATTAGTTAAGATCCTGACAGAGATAACACTTAAATTACAAACAAAGGAAATCTAAGAGACATCTAGACAAGGTGTTTTAGTGACTTTGGATGGATCTCAACTTGGGTTTAGAATAACAAATAAGTAACTGATCATCTTTCCATGATGACTTTGTTCAATGCAAATAAAAACAGAGTTGATGGTGAACATCTAAAGACTGCACAGTGCATTTGCCCTTGTTAGAACAATTAGGAAAAAAGACAGGCATTATATATATATATATATATATATATATATATATATATATATATATATATATATATATATACCTATATATATATATATATATATATATATATATATATATATATATATATATATATATATATATATATATATAAAATTTGGTTCAAAACCAACTCTGCGGTTACCTTGGGCATAAAAGTAGGACTAGGTTTGAAAGAGACTCGGACTTTGTGAAATATCAAATAAGAATGTTTGCAGGACAAGGCCTGAAGGTCAGAAATTTAGTCACCAAAAACAAGGTATTCCAAAAAATGTAACTTCAATTCACCAGCACAGGAAGGTTCAAAGGGGGACTGCTTAAGACCTTTTAACATTAACAATGTCCCAAAGAGGAGGAGGATCTTTGATAGGAAGTCTCAGCAGAAAAGTGCCCTTTAGGAAAGCTTTACAGGCCTTCAGAGATGCAATGGATGAATAATTTGATCCAATGTGAAAGATGGGAATAGCTGTTAACTGAACCTTAACAGTAGAATAGTTGGCACCAGAGTGAAAAAGACCTGACAAGAAGTCCACAATGGAAGGAAAGGGGCTGTAAAGGGGTCAAGCTGTTGCTCTACTGCCCATAGTGAGAAACTTTTTCCATCTGCTCTTCTACATTTTTCAAGTGGAAGGTTTCTGTGAAGCTGTCAAAATGCGTACCAATCTGGAAGGTAATGAAGTGTTTCTTGTACATCATTGGAAAAGGATAATCTATGCAGTTAGTTTAGGAGACTTGATGTCTGGGTGAGGCTTGCCAGATGGGTGAGACAGGTGATCAGTAAGGGGATCCAGGATCCAAGGAGGTCATAGAGGATGAGGCCATAGGTAAGGGAATCAGACTTATCTAGGCCAGAGTAGGGCAATGAGAATTACTTTCACTTTGCACAAGGAAGCTTTCTGTCAGAACTTTTGTCATCAGTGCAACTGGTGGGTAAGCATACAAGAGACCAGGTGGCCAAATATGGATGACAGCAGCCCTGGGTGTTTGTCCCTGTTAAGGGATGAAGGAAAAATAGCTGCTGCATTTCAAATTGATGGGAAATGCAAGAAGGCTGCAAGCAGGGCTAGACTTAGTGGCTGAAAATCTCCATTGCCAATTTATTGTTGAGGGGCCACGTGTGAGGCAAGAGAATGCAGACGCTCTGCTTAATATTTGTCAGACCTGTCATTTAGGTTGCTATGAGGAAGGCACTGAGAAGACACTGCCCATTCACATACTCTAGTGTCTTCTGAAAACAGCGGGTGAGAGCGAGTTCCTCTTGCTTTGTTAATCCACCAGATCACAAAAGTGTTGTCTATCTGGATATAAAATCACAACCTGGGGAAGGAAGTCCTGAAGTGCCTACAATGCTAGCAGAACCTCCCTTTTTCCAAAAGGTTGATGTGAATATGGGCTTCCTGACTTATCCTTGTTCCCAGAGGTGACCGCCCCTGAAAATTTCTGCTCACATTGAATCCTTTCTTTACAGTATGATATGGCATCCTTAATTACTTTTCTTTTCCCAGCACATGGGAAATTCCTAGGCCTCCTGCCCTTCTTTGCTAGGGTGAAATATATGGAAAGGTCTTGTAGGACCGGTTTGGTTTTGAAGGGGATTACATAGCCCCTGAATATTATGCTCTTCACTCATGAATGCTGTGTGATAACCTTCAAGTTTTTCAGATGAACATACAAGTGTCCCCCAACTGTCTCAAGAGAAGCAGGTGGCCAGTTTTTCATGAATACTAAAAGGGTTTATTGGAAAAGGAACCTGTAAAAACCCTTGATTTTATGGACTCCCTTTGCCTCTAGGGTGGTGTCCAATGGAGGTTCCCCCTCTCCCCCAGGGGTGGGCTGTCAAAAGAGGATTCAGTGTCAAAATGATGGGACTTCCTGAACCACAGGTGTTTCCCTCTCCTCTGATTCCTAAAGAAGGATTTTTTAAGGTTAGACAAACTCTCAATACAAGTTTGTTCATTCTTGGACAAAGTACCTTTTATCTTAGGCCCAAACAGAGATGGCCCATCATAAGGGGCATTAAGGAAAAATGCCTTAAACTTGTCTGAGGATCACAAAGGTGCAGCTAGGCATGACAACACATTGCAATGCAGGTACCTCCTTAAATTGATGCTCCATCTGCTGCACTAGAAACCATTCCCAGTGTGATATTAGTAACATGACAGTCACCTGTGATTCCATAGACTTCCTATTCTCTGTTGTCTAAAGTTTCTTCATCTAGTATGATATTTATTTATTTATTTAACATTTGTTGACCACTTAAGTCTGACTAGGACAGAGCCTATATTCAGTGGAGGCCTGGGGGGAAACACTCCAGACACATGTCTTTGGAATGTGGGAGGAAACCAGAGTACTCGGAGGAAACCCACACAAATGCAGGCAGGACATACAAACTCCACACAGAAGGCACCCCAGCTGAGAATCATAGGGAGAACCTCTTGCTGTGAGGAGACAACGTTAACTGCTGCACCACTGCGCCATCAATAGCCACTTCCTTCTGGAATTTAATAATATCAGGGATGTAATTTAAAGTTCCAAGGAAGAAGGTCCTGAAGCACAGACATGCTTCTCAAAATGTTCCATCACCCTGGACTCTCTTACGTGGATGTATCATGAAAATCTCCTTAGATGGTGCTTTCTTTGTATAACCATACATCTCAAGTGTACCTCATTACAAGACATGTACCTCATTTGGGGTCTTAAAAAGTTCATGTTCCTCAAAGTTCCACACTAAATGGGTCTGTCACACATTCAGTGTTGCAAATTTTTTTAACTAATATCCATAGTAAATAGAAATCAATCATATTAATTCATTAAAAGATCGTTTTTATAAGTAAAACCAGCATATTCATATGAACTTCCTAACTGAGGCTGGTAGTAAGCCATTAGTAAGTGTTACACATTTTGCCTATTTATTCCACATTATGAGGGTTAGTGTTCCTCATTTTGGAGATGGGTGGTTGAGAGCTGTGTGTATAACAGAGTTGACAAGAGGACCTTTGCTCTAATATGTGTGATTCTTGGCAGGTACTACCACCTCATCTGATTTGCATAGGATGGGTTTCAGCACATCAGAATCATGCCAAGCCCTCTGCAAAACAGCAGCAACAAGAATGTCAGCAGTAGGGGCTACCCAAGAGGTAAATGAGCCCACACCAAAGGCCTCAAAGAAAGTACAGTTTTGTACCTACCATAAATGTAGATGTTCGAAGATCCACATTGCTGCAGTCATAACCTGTGGGTAGTCTGCTGTCCTCGGTCGGCCCGAATACCAAAGTGTTAGGCTGGCGTCGGTCATGGTCGCTCAGATCTGACGTCAGTACGCCGTGGTACTAAAGCGCATGACTGACGTCATATCCTCAGTCTTTCTTGCTCCAGATGTCAGAAGGCCCTAAAAAGAAAGGCCATGGCCAAAAACAGAAAACCTCCAAACACCCATGTACAAACATTATTTACAACCCAAACCACACAACCACTCCAAAACTACAGTGGGGAAGGAAAGAGGGTAAATTGGACTGCAGCAATGTGGATCTTTGAACATCTACATTTATGGTAGGTACAAAACTGTACTATGTTCTTCATCTCACATTGCTGCAGTCATAACCTGTGGGTAGAATCCCAAAGCAAAGGTAAAGGGAGGTTGGCAAAATCATAAAGCATTGGGAGCTGCTAACATGCCCTGTAAAACTGCAGTGGCAAACCCAGCCCTAGATTTGGAATAAAGAGGGAGATGGTAATGTTTAGAAAAAGTGTGCACTGAACTCCAAGTAGCTGCCTCCAAAATATCTTTAGTAGCTACACCCCTTAAAAAAGCAGAAGAAGTGGCAGTAGCCCTAGTGGAATGAGGTCTGATTCCAGCCAGAATCTCCTTACCATGATGAGAATAACAAAAAGCAATACAATGGCCAATCCACTTAGAAATAGTTTGTTTTGAAACAGGTTTCCCCTGAGAGCCCAAAGCAAAAGAAACAAACAACTGTTGAGACTGTCTGAACCCTTTAGTTCTGCTCAAATAATAACGCAACTGCCTGTGAATATCCAAAGAGTGAAACATTTTCTCCCCTTTATTTTGGGGATCAGCATAAAATGTAGGCAAATGAATAGATTGGTTCAAGGCCACATTTGAAACCACTTTAGGCATAAAAGTAGGGTTAGTACGCAGGGATACCCTATCCTTATGAAAAATCAGGAAGGGTTCAACTGCCATTAGAGCCTGTAATTCAGATACCCTTCTAGCAGACATAATGGCCAACAAAAAAGCAGTCTTCCAAGACAAAAACTTCAACTCAGATGTAGCTGCAGGTTCAAAAGGAGGTAAAGTGAGTTTTTCCAACACAAAATTGAGATCCCAGGAAGGAGTAGGAGCTCTACCGGGGGTCTTATGTTCTTTGCCCTCTAAGAAATTGCTTAAACAAAGGATGAGAGAATAATGGTGGGTCACAGTCATAGTGAGCAGAAATGGCTGCAGCATGAACTTTTACAGAGGAGAAAGACAAACCCTTGTCTAATAATTCTGTAAGATACTGAAGTGAAACACTCAAATTAGGCCCTGAAACATCAAAGCTCTTTGCTTTGCTCCAAATAAAAATCTCCTCCATTTATCAGCATAAACTTTCCTTGTACTAGGCCTTCTGGCCTCCAAAATGACATTCAAAACTTGTTGAGGAAGCTGCGACCCTCCAGGTTCTAGAACAGAATATGCCAGGCTGTCAGATGCAGGGACTGTATCCTGACATTGAGGAAATGATTGCCTGCCTGGGACAAAAGGTGTGGAATTGATGGCAAAGGCCAAGGAGGCTCCCGTACTAAACTCCTCAGCAGAGGGTACCAGTGCTGCCGTGGCCAATCTGGAGCTATTAGAATCATGGAGGGCTTGTCCTGTCTGACCTTCAAGAGCACCTTGGGAAGGAGAGGCAGAGGAGGAAAGGCATAGGCGTGAAGATTGTTCCAACTGAATGATAGAGCATCCACTTTCCAAGCTTTTGGATGAAACATCTTTGTGCAAAACTTTGGCAACTGGAAATTTAGTGGAGAAGCGAACAGATCTATGTCTGGAGTCCCCCAAATCACTGTCAACTGTCGAAATACATGAGGATCCAATTTCCACTCGTGGGGATCCACCACCTGTCTGCTCAAAACATCCGCTAAGGAGTTCTGTGCTCCTGGCAGAAACCTTGCCTGAAGAGTGAGGTGCAAACTGAGAGCAGTCTCCCACAAAATCATAGCTTGCCTGCAAAGAGGGTAGAATGGGTTCCCCTTGCTTGTTGATGTACCACATGACAGTTGTGTTGTCTGTTTGAATCAACACTTGTCCAGGGTGAAGTAGATCCTTGAAAGCCATCAATGCAAATTGGACTGCTAACATCTCCTTCAAGTTGATATGCAAATGTTGAAGTCTGGCAGGCCACGTGTCTTGAACCCATTTTCCATTGAGGTGTGCTCCCCAAGCCTTGTCTGAGGCATCTGTCGTTAAGATCTGACTGACCTCTGGTCGGGTCACAGAGAGTCCCTTGTTTAGGTGACATTCCTGAGCCCACCACAAAAATTCCTTTTGAATGCAAGGTATTATCTGAATGACAGTGTCCAAATCGTGGCAGTGTTGAGTCCATACACTTTTGAGATACCATTGTAGCTTCCTCATATGCAGTTTGGCATTGGGAAGCACCAGAATACAAGATGCCATGAACCCCAAGGCTTGAAGGACTGTCCTTGCAGTCAGCCTGGACCGTAGAGACAATTGTTGGAAGTCAAGGGTAAGATTTCTTTGCTTGTCCGGGGTCAAAAATGCCATCTGAGAGGCTGTATTCAGTCTCACACCCAGAAAGCACATGTCCTGAGAGGGTACTAGACTGGACTTTGTTTCGTTCACAGAGTACCCTAGGCACCTTAACACTGCCATAACATACTGTAGATGGTGAAGTAGCTTGTCTTTGTCTTGAGCAAGAATCAGGCAATCGTCCAAATAAGGATAAATTTGTATTCCTCTTAACCTTAAGAAGGCTATCACCGGAGCCAGAACTTTTGTGAACACCCTGGGCGCAGTAGACAAGCCAAAGGGCAATGCAGAGAACTGATAATGTAAAGTCCCAGCCCGAAAACGCAGGAATCTCCTGCAACTGGGCCTGATAGGAATATGAAGATAAGCCTCTTTGAGATCCAGCGTTACCATCCAGTGATCTTTGCCTAACAGAGGCAGAAGTTGTTGCAAAGTCAACATTTTGAATTTTGGAATGTCCAGGTATGTGTTGAGGATAGACAAATCCAGAATTGGCCTCCAAGTGTTTCCTTTCTTTGGTACAAGAAACAGGCGAGAATAAAATCCTAGGCCCACTTCTGACAGAGGAACCTGCTGTATAGCCCCCATTTGAAGAAGTAAAGTAATCTGTTTGTGAGCCTCCACCCTTTGCTGAGGAGGAACATCTGGCATGCCTTTGAAAGGAGGCAATGTGTGGAAATAAAACTTGTAGCCTCAGTCTATAATGTCCAACACCCATTTGTCCTGGGTGACTAAAAGCCAATTTTGCCTGAAAAGTGCCAACTTTCCTCCCAGAGGAGCTGCCAGACAGGATGGATCTGGCAGCTGAAGATGCAGGTCATTGGGTCTGTTTACGAAAGGACTGGCCCCTGCCCTCACCTGTAGATTGTGCAGGGGAACTCCACGTCCTAGGCCTGAAAGAACCCTGAGCTCTGCCCCTACCACGTCTAGATCTGCCCCTAGACTGTAAATCAGAAGAAGGGTAAGCCCATCCCTTAGTAGGCCAATTTCTGCTAAACTTAGGGGGCTGCACCTGCAAAAATTCCTTAACAGTCTGCATAGACTTAGCTTTGTCTTCCATTTTCTTCAAGACTGACTCCACAGGAGAACCAAACAAAACTTCAGACTGAAGGGGAGCATCCAAAGTTCGAGCTTTAACATGCTCTGACAAGTTCTGATCCTTAAGCCAGGCGTGCCTACGAATAACTGATCCAGTGGCAGCCACCCTGGAAGAAGCCTGTAAAGCATCGAAACCACACTGCAAAGAATGCTTACCCACCTGATCAGAGGCATGAACCAAATCCTGTAATTCCTTACACTCTATGCCCTCTGCCAAAGCATCTACCTTAGATTTTAACTGAGTAAGGAGAAAATTCTGGTACTTCAGCATATGAAACTGGCAATTCAAAGCCCTCATTGCTAGAGTGGAAGAGGTATACACTTTTTTACCCCACCTATCCAAAGCTCTAGAATCTTTATCCATAGGAACTGGATTCTTTACAACAGAAGCCTTGACACCCTTAGGTCCCTGGCTAATAGTTTCTGGGTCGGCCCTTGGGCTCTTATACAAATATTTATGAGCCTCTGGCACCCTGTAATACCTATCTGGTTTAACCGGTGCAGGAGGCAAAGAGTCTGGATTAAGGGAAGCCTCAGAGAAAACATCCTGAACAACATCCAAAACAGGAGGTATAGCCAAGGGCCTATGTTGTGGTAAAAACAAGAATTCCCTAAGCCTCTTTCGGGAATCTGAGAAATCCTGACCTTCCCATTTAAAATGCTCCCTCATAGAATGCAGGGTTTCTGAAAGAAAAATCCTCTGGAGGAGAAGCAGAAGGACTAGAATCCTCTGCGTCTGAATCAGAATAAGGAGGAAAATCCTGAATGTCTTCAGCCGAAGACTCTGAGTAATCTGAAGAATGTTCCAAACCTTCCACCTCTGGCTCCACCCTAGGCCTCTTATCTGGAGGGGGCAAAGAACCTCTGATTAAGGTAATCAAATCTTCTGCCATTTTTAGCATGTGTTTTTTAGGTACAGAACCTGCAGAACTAGGACTGACTCCAGAGGAAGACAAACCAGGCCTGACCTTGGAAGGTACCTTAGAGACAGAAGGGGAAGGCCTAACCACCTTATGCAAAGATGGGAGTACAGCAACCTGAGAGGCCCCCTCAGCCTGACCAGACTCCTGAGAGGCCACATCTTGCAAAATTAAAGGCTCCCCCTGAGACTCAGCTGAAAACTCGGCTGGAGCCACAGATTCCACTGTAGTTTCTAAAGAACCGGCGTCCGGAATGGACGACTCATCCTGCTTGGACTTTAATGATTTCTCCTTGCGCTTCTTAGCGGTAGCGGGCGTCGGAGGATCCGACGGCATATTGTAATTACACCGCTTACCGAAGACAAGCCTAGCGCAATCTAACCTACGTTTAATGGTGCGCTTATTAAATCTAGCACAAAAGCGACACCCGACTACGTCGTGCTCAGGCCCCAAGCAAGGAATACAGAGAGAGTGGTAATCCCTATGAGGTATCTGTTTCCCACAAGAAATACAATTATTCACTTTTTCTGACATCCGGATTTAACTGAGGCAAGAAAAAACAAAAATATCCCCAACGGGGTACTTAGCCCAACTTGGTTTTCGGTCTGAAACTCAGAATACGAAAATTTCAGGACGCCGAACGGCACTTGCAAACGCTGCTTCTGCTTCGGACCATGCGGCAAGAAAGACTGAGGATATGACGTCGGTCATGTGCTTTAGTACCACGGCGTACTGACGTCAGATCTGAGCGACCATGACCGACGCCAGCCTAACACTTTGGTATTCGGGCCGACCAAGGACAGCGGACTACCCACAGGTTATGACTGCAGCAATGTGAGATGAAGAACATCAACACTTCATCAGGTGAAGGGGAATCAGTTGACCAGTTCCCCTTTGCTTTAACAGCTCCATTAACTTACTAAATAAGGTTTTCTCAGGGGGGAGGATCTAGGAGATCTTTTCCCTTCATCAAGGTTATTGTCCTCAGTGAGTGTCCTCTCTTAAACTTACATTTACACTTTCTGTGCCCCCAACAACCTCTCAAGCAAGCTGTCCCTGGGAAGGATGATGACATCCGAAGGTCATCGATACATTGGGAGGACTGGGGTGAAGCCGTAGTGAGAGAAACATCTCCTTCCCAAGTAGCTTCTTCAATCAGCATGTTCTCAAAGGCCTTGCACTGAGTCAATGCAGAATCCAAGGTCAAAAGATCAGATCCCCAGAGCTAATAACCCGACCAGATCAGAGTCTGAAACTGGAGCTGAACTGTTGTTGGACAAAGCATTCACAGCCAAGGAAGGACCCAAACCAGTCAGAGTGGATCCTACCTCTGGCTGCCCAGTTTCATTCTCTTGCTTTCAAGCATGCCATCAGCTTTGAAGACTTTGGGTCGAGTGGGGCAGCAAAATTGCTGATGTTGAGGAACCCAGGACTGTCAACAAAGAGAGAGAAAATGGGGGGGGGGGGTCTTCTGTTCTGAAAGACCAGATCAGACATGGGGCCTAAAGAAGAAGCAACTAAAAGGGGAGTAAGTGGACCAGTTTTCTCTGCACTTATGATGAAGGGGATATATATCCAGGCTTTTACAAAGGTTTTCATCATCTTGTCCCAATCGATGTGCACAATTCTTTAGTGGAATCCAGAGGTGGCTCTTGCTATAGGACTGCAGCCCCCCTACCTGTACAAAGAAAACGAATTGCGTCCCCCACTGTAGAAAATGAAAAATAAAAGAAATAAAAATTCACGAGAGTCTCGGTACTCCATGCATGTGTGCTGAGTTCCTGACTGCTGTGTTAGGCAGTCCAGAACTCCACGCACGCATGCGTGCTTACTTCCTGAACTCCAGACTGCTCAGTTAGGCAGTCCGGATAGGGAAGGAAGGGAAAGTACAGTTTTGTACCTACCATAAATGTAGATGTCCGAGAGGTATGCATCTGTAGTCCTAACATATGGGTTGTCCTGCCTCAGGCAGCCCTTCGGTCGGCCGGATTCCAAAGTCTGGGTCTGGCCTCGGCTGATGTCGCACTTCACCCGACGTCATAGCTGCTGTTTATTGGGTATAAAGGCATCAGCCGACGCCATTTTCCTCAGTGTTTCTTGCCCCAGATGCCAGGTGCCCTCTAGGAAGGCTAAATTTGGATAAATGCAAATGGTTCCAAACAGTAGAGAGCAAACAATATAAGCATGTATATACATATATACAAACAAATACACCATAATAGATTCCCCCCCCAGCTAGCTACAAGATGGGCAAATACCCTAGGAGTACCACAGAGGGAAGGAGGGTGGGTAATCCTGACTGCAGATGCATACCTCTCGGACATCTACATTTATGGTAGGTACAAAACTGTACTATGTCCTTCAAGGATGCATCTGCAGTCCTAACATATGGGTAGAATACCATAGCCAAACTGGGGGTGGAGGCACTAAGATGATTATGGTGTAGTTAAGATCCCTTGCAAAACAGCAGTTGCAAAACCTGCTCGGGATCTGGAGTATAAAGGTAGATTATAATGCTTGGCAAATGTATGCACGGAGCTCCAAGTAGCAGCTTCTAAAATGTCTTTGGTAGCCACTCCTCGTAGGAAAGCTGTAGTAGTGGCTGTAGCTCTTGTGGAGTGAGGTCTGATGTTTTCTGGAGTTGTCTTTCCATGAAATGAGTAACAAAATCTAATGCAATTTCCTATCCATTTTGAGATTGTCTGTTTTGAAATTGCTTTTCCTTCCATTCCTGTTGCATACGCTACCAGAAGCTGGTCAGTCTTTCTGTTGGTCTTGGTTCTGTCCAGATAATAGCGCAATTGCCTGTGCACATCCAATGTATGTTGTAGTCTTTCCCCCCTGTTCTGTGGGTTGGGGAAGAATGTTGGCAGGTGGATTGCTTGGTTCAATGATACCCTGGAGACCACTTTTGGCATAAAAGTAGGATTAGTTCTCAAGGACACTCTATCCTGATGGAAGTTAAGGAAGGGCTGTACTGCCATTAATGCCTGTAATTCAGAAACCCTTCTTGCTGAAGTGATTGCAAGCAGGAAAGCAGTTTTCCAAGATAAGAACTGTAATTCTGCTGTTGCTGCTGGTTCGAAAGGGGGGAGTGTTAACTTTTCCAGCACAAAGTTAAGGTCCCATGTAGGCAAAGGTGGCTTCCTTGGAGGCTTTACATTTTTAATTCCTCTCAGAAACTGCCTGAGTAGAGGATGAGAGAAGACTGGAGGATCCATGTTGTATTCTGCTGAAATTGCTGATGCATGAGTCTTAATGGAGGAGTAAGACAGGCCATTGTAGAAAAGTTCTGCTAAGTATTCCAGGATGTTAGCTATGTTTGCTAATGATACATTTTCTCCTTTTGCTGCACTCCAAATGAGGTATCTTTTCCATTTGGCTGAATAAGTCTTCCTTGTGGAGGGTCTGCGAGCCTCCAGGATAATGTCTTTAACCCTCTGAGATAAGTCCGGGTTATTTTGCTTTATGTAATATTCCAAGCAGCTAGCTGCAGTGTTTTCAAGTTTGGATGTAGGATCTTGTAGTTGTTCTGTGTTAGCAGTAAAGGAACCAGAGGTAGAGGCCATGCGTGTGTCCGAGACATACTCCTCAGTAGCGGGTACCAATGCTGCCTCGGCCAGTCTGGAGCTATCAGGATGATCCTTGGGTGATCTTCTTTGATCTTCAGAAGCACTTTGTGCATCAAAGGAAGAGGTGGGAATGCATATGCTGTCAGGTTTTCCCAAATGAAGGATAGGGAGTCCACCCTTCCAAGCAAGTGGGTGGTATGTCCTTGTGCAGAATTTCCTCAGTTGGTGGTTGTGTGGGGATGCGAACAGGTCTATTTCTGGTAGTCCCCATTTATTTGTAATGGTTTTGAAGATGTCTGGATGCAGCATCCATTCGTGGGCATCCGTGGTAGTTCTGCTTAAGGTGTCTGCTAGTGCATTTTCTTTTCCTGGCACAAATTTGGCCTGGAGTTGAATGTTGTGGTTCAGGGCCACATTCCACAGGTCCATTGCCATCCTGCATAAAGGATATGAGTGTGTGCCTCCCTGTTTGTTGATATACCACATGACTGTGGTGTTGTCTGTCCTTATCAGCAAATGACCTTGTTGAAGAAAAGGTCTGAATGTCTGAAGAGCCTGTTTCACTGCCAGCATCTCTTTTTGATTTATATGTAGGTTCAGCTGGTCTTGTGTCCATAGGCCTTGTATACACTTGTCCACCATGTGTGCCCCTCAGCCTAGGTCTGAGGCGTCCGTGGTGATAGTCTGGCTTGGGTGAGGTTTGTGGAAGGGCAGACCTCTGTTCAGCTGACAGGCCTGAGCCCACCACCGGAATTCTTGTTTCAGGCATGGAATTATTGGAATCTGGGCTTCTAGACTGTGCTTGTGTTGAGACCATAAATTCCTTAGGTACCATTGCAACTTCCTCATATGTAGCCTGGCATGTGGAATCAATATTATGCAGGATGCCATGTATCCGAGGGCTTGCAGGACTTTCCTTGCTGTAAGCTGGTTCTGCGTTGTTAATGCCATGAAATAGAGTGGTAGTTGCTTTTGCTTTTCTGCTGTGAGAAATGCCATTTGATTTGATGTGTCCAGTTCTGCACCCAAGAATATTATCCTTTGGGATGGTACCAGCCTTGACTTTTTCATGTTGACTGTGTATCCCAGGGCTTGCAGTAGTTGTATAACCTTTTCCAAATCTTTTGTCAATTTGGTCTTGTTGTCCGCTTGTATCAGGCAGTCGTCCAGGTATGGATAAATTTGAATTCCCTGAAGCCTGCAATGAGCAATTACTGATGCCAGGCATTTCGTGAATACTCTGGGCGCAGTAGATAAGCCAAAGGGCAATGCTGAGAATTGATAATGCTCTGATCCTGCAAGAAATCTGAGGTATCTTCTGCAATCTGGTCATATAGGGACATGCAGGTATGCCTCCTTGAGATCTAGAGTCACCAGCCAAGACTCCTTGCCCAGCATGGGAAGAAGTTGCTGTAGGGTCAGCATTTTGAATTTTGGAACAATGAGATATGTGTTCAGAGCGGACAGGTTGAGAATAGGTCTCCATTGGTTTTCTTTTCTTGGAACCAGGAAAAGTCTGGAGTAAAATCCTTGCCCTTGTTCCATAGGTGGTACCTTTTCTATAGCTCTCATCCTTAGTAGGTGGCTGATTTGTGCTAGAGCGTTTGTTTTTTGGTTTGGTGGTAGGTTTGGCATTCCTCTCTTTTTTGGTAGAGTGTGGAAGTGAAACCTGTAGCCTTTGTCTATTGTCTGTAAAATCTATTTGTCTCCTGTAATGTAATGCCAGTTTACGGAAAATAAGGCAAGCTTTCCGCCTAAGGGTGCTTGCAGTTGTTCCCTGGTAGTCGGTATCAGAGTCAAGTCATTGTGTCTGTCCTGTGGGAGTGGTCGTAGCTGGATCTGTGGCAGTACTTCTCTGGTTGTTAGGCTGCCACTGACGTCCCCTGTAGGCACCTCTGGATTGACCTCTGCCTCTTGGGCGCCTATTTCTGCCTCTCTGTGCTCTGGAGGTGTCTGGAAAGGACCAATTCTTCGAAGGCCAATTTCTACTAAACCTCGGAGGCTGGACCTGTAAGAAATCCTTGACTGTTTGGACAGATTTTGCTTTTTCTTCCACCTTCTTTAGCACTTGCTGTGCAGGGGAACCAAACAAACTTTGTTTCTCCATGGGAGCATCTAGAAGCTTTGACTTTACATGGTCTGGTAAGGATTGCTCTTTTAACCAGGCATGCCTTCTAATCACTGTTCCAGTCATAGCTGATCTAAAGGAAGCCTCCAGTGCATCATAGCCGCATTTTAAGGAATGATTACTGACCTGCTGAGTGTTATGTACCAAATCCTGAAGGGACTTACGGTCTATAGGTTCAGGAGAGGACAGTTTTTTATTTAGCTGGTCTAACAAAAATTCCTGATACTGAATCATGTAGAATTGACAGTTTAAGGCCCTAGCCGAAAGAGTAGCAGAAGTATAAACTTTTTTACCCCATCTCTCTAATGCTCTAGATTCTCTTTCAGAGGGGAGGGGGTTTTTGGCAGAGGCAGCTGCTACAGCTTTGGGGCCCTGTGAAATGGTTTCAGGATCTGCAATAGGAGCCTTATACAAGTGAATGTGTGTCCGGGATCCTGTAATATCTGTCGGGCTTGGCAGGGGCTGGGGGAAGAGAGTCAGGGGCAGTACAGGCATCATTATAAGCATCATCAACAACTGCGAGTACTGGAGGAATGGCTAAAGGCCTATGCTGTGGTAAATGTAAAAAGGTCCTTAGCCTTTTCCTTGAATCTGAAAAATCCTGGCCCTGCCATTGAAAATGCTCTCTCATAGCATGTAAGGTTTCCCCAAAAGAAAATTCCTCTGGAGGAGAGGCAGAAGGAATGGAGTCTTCTGCATCAGAATCCTCATAAGGAGAATATGGGCCTTCTGGAGGACCTGAGTTTTCTGAATCATCCGAGGAATAGTCTGTAGAAACAGGATCCAGGGGCTCTGCTCTAGGCCTCTTCTCTGGAGGGGGTTGAGAGGCCCTGTCTGGGTGAGGTTGGGATCCCCTGATCAAAGAAATGAGATCCTCAGCCAAGCTGAGCATTTGGGAACTGGAGGTAGGCCTGTGTGAGGGGGTTTTAGCAGGCAAGGCCTTAGAAGATTTAGCTGCTTTAGCCCTAGAAAAAGCCTTGATAGACATAGATGCAGGGGGCCTAGCAGCTCCACGTGCAGGAGTAGATATGTCTAAAGGAATAGTATCTGATAAATCCTGGGAGCCTGCTACAGCAGGGGTAAGTTCAGTAGCGGATTCAGCCATGCTGTGTGAGGCCTCGGCTATCGGAGGCAAGCTTTCGGCCGAAGGAAGAACCAAGGACTCGGTTTCAGCCGAAACCGAGACACTCGCGGTTGGCTTAACCATGGTTTCGGCCGAAACCGCGGACCGCGAGTGTCGGTCCTTTTCCTTACGCTTTTTAGCTAATTGTGAAGTCGGAGTCTCCGACAGCATTTTGTAAGCAAAAGCGGGACCAAAAAACTCCTCTGCAAACTCCGACCGACGTCTAAGTGTCCGTCGGTTGAAGGAAGCACAGGCTAGACAAGCTGAAACGTTGTGGTCTGGGCCTAAGCAAGGAAGGCAGTAAGAGTGGAAATCCTTATGAGGTATTTGTTTCCCACAAGTTAAACAATTATTTACTTTTTCTGACATCGGCTGAGGCAAGAAAGAGTCCCCAATGGGGTACTTAGCTTTTTAGAAGTCTTTGGTAGTAGAAATCTCTGGATCTGACCGACCGGCACTTGCGAACAGCTTCTGCTTCGGGCACCGCGCGGCAAGAAAGACTGAGGAAAATGGCGTCGGCTGATGCCTTTATACCCCAATAAACAGCAGCTATGACGTCGGGTGAAGTGCAACATCAGCCGAGGCCAGACCCAGACTTTGGAATCCGACCGAAGGGCTGCCTGAGGCAGGACAACCCATATGTTAGGACTGCAGATGCATCCTTGAAGGACATCACTGCCCTGCCAGCCCAGAAGTCTGTGTGGTAGTGATCGCTCAGACTGGAAGCACACCTGACTGCATCGCCCGCAGGCTGGGGGCTCCAGCCTACTCATGTCTTGCGGGGAAACCCAGAACAGCCTGCACGGGCTGTTATGGAGGTGATTGGGCTGCTACGGAGGACTTAGCTTGCAGAAGACAGAATCAGGCCACTACAGAAAATCGGAAGGTAGGGTGTGTGTGTGTGTGGGGGGAGGTCACTTTCTAAATGATGATGGAAAGTTGTTTAAATAAGCTACCATCAGACAGATGCTGGCACAGTAACATGGTAGGCTGTGTGTGAAATGAGGAAAGAAGACAGTAAAACTAAAACAACAAATAGTCATATGCATTTTGATGTCAGTGAGCTAGAAGGATTTATGCCACATTCCTGCTAGTAGGCGATGTACAGTCTGCCTACATGAAAGACACAGTAGGGAAAATGAAAGTGTAGTTTCATTGAAGGTTAAGCAGCTCATGCAGGACTGGGCCTTTAAAGTAGCTCATAACTATACTGACCCATAGCAGTCGCTAAATGTGAGACACTATTTTCAGTGGATGCCTGAGAACAAGTAACAGTGCATGTATCACTTACATCAACACAAAAGAAGCTTGTATGTGTTTGTTTAAACTTTTGTAATTGGTCAGGTGAGCTCTTCCTACTGTACTGTTCTCTGTTACAGTCTAAGACAAACATGCAGTAATAGGTACAGTACACAGTTTGACATTTCCATATAAACATGTTATCGACATAATGAAGATAGATGTCAGCACACCAGGCAAAGCTACTTTTCTGTTACATCTCTGTAGACTATACAGCTGTTTCCCTGAGGGTATGTAAACAAAAAAGTGAGAAATGTAGACACACAAAGTGCAAGCACCTGCTGACAGGTACCTCCAGCAGACATTTAACTATCAGCATCTTAGGGAGGTACAGTGGGGCTATTCATTGTGGGGGAGTACAATCATGTTGTGTTTATTATTGTGGGGGTAAAGCTGGCTGTTCTTATCATTGTGGGGAATTGCAATGGGGCTGGTTCTAACTTATAATGATATTCTACAAGAAATTCAGCGAAGCTGAGAAGCACTGCCTGTTTTCTTGGGCATAGAGTCTCTGTACTTACCGTGTGAAATAAGTGACAGAATTTAAATTTGGTGGGGCAGTATGGCTTTGGAAACAGTAAAGAAGGAAGACAAAGAGAGGTCTAATACCAAACTTGTGGCTTATTTACTGGAGAAACAAATAAGGAGTCCTGGTCTTTAATTCAAATCAGTTAAGTATCTATTGTGTTAACATGAAATGAAGCAACTAAAAGTTCTCAGAAAAGGAAATAAAAAAAAATACTTTTGTACATAGAAGTAACAAAGCATGATATAACCTAGATATGGAATTCAAATCGGTAGTAACTTTAAATTGTACTGGTTTGGAAATGAGTGTTCACAACACTTTCCACCCTTTACTATTACGTGCTGCCCTCGTGCATTTTAAACTTGTTTTTCCCCTCTGTCAGCATGTCTGTGGTTGCTTCGTACCACATCTCTGCACTTGTATTCCATGTTCAGAGGATCATGAAGGCTTGATGCCTCCTTTTTTAATTTTATTTTTGCAAGAAGGTACTTTAAGAAATAACTACTGAAATGCAGTCATTTATAGTACTTCATGTGATACATATACAAGGCTAGTTCCCAGAGTAGTTTTTAAGCCAAAGAGAAATAATATATACTAAGCTCCACCATGTATTGCTTATAACTGTAATTTAGACTTGTAGTGCTAAATATATCTTGTAAACCATTTTATTGCATTTTACAAGCTGTGGCTGTTGAGAACATCTCCTTGTTTACATACCCTCTACTGCTTGGTCATCAAATACATAAATTAAAAATAATATAAAAAGTTTGGGTGATAGCATTCTTAATCTTATTACTATTTTAATTATATTTCCATGTAAACATTCAGATTTCCATTAGACTTATGTAGGATCTGTAATAGAAGCAATCAGGGTGATCCCAAAACAGTTTTTTCTGGTATTTACACCTGAATGTTGTTGCCACTTTATTTAGTGTTTATTATGAGAACTGAATTTTGCTGGCTATCCCTGTGCAGGCCAGAGTCATGGCTGAAAAATATCTTTTGGATCCAGTAAGTAAATGCATACATAAGGCATATAGACTTAGGGAGATGGTATACATGTCATGACGCAGAAAGAATTGTTGACCAGAGCATTTGTGTGTTTGCTGGAAGTATTTCTGGCTGGCTCCAAAAGTTTGCTGATGTTAACAAGATGGGTATGATATTTGTGTGAAACTAATGAAATGCAGAGATATCTAGAAAATATGGGATCATTGTGGGAAACTTTCTTGGAATGTTTGTGTTGGAAAGGCTATGAGTTGCATCCTGGAAATGAAAACATAAAGACAAAATCCTAGTCTAAAGTCATATTGAATTTAGGACTTTGAAGTATTGCTGCTTAATTATGTCAGATGGAAATATCAGGATGGGTAAACAAAAAAATGTTCCATCTCACATAAAAACGGAGTCTACGTGTATTGCTGCTGGTGAAGTCCTTTGGCATAGCTTAGCCAGGGCCTGTATTAATCATACTGTAATGCTCTAGTTCTGATCACTTAAAATGAAGGGTTAGCAAAAGAAACAGGCATGCCATAATAACCAGCAGAAATGTATTTATTTGCATTTTGACAGTTGACCCCAAGTGAGCACTCAATGTCTGTTTTAGAGGAGAGTCAGAAAGTAATCATAAGTATGGAGCAGTTGTGATTCTCTTGAATTCTGTCATGGATGATGACACTTTTTTTGGCATATGAATGGCTGTAGAGCTCTGAGGGAGACTTGTTAAACAACTGTAATAATCAGAGTTCTAGATTAGTTTATTTCAGAAATGCATGTAGATTCTTTTATTTTGTCAGCTTCTCAAGTTAGCAGCACTAATATTAAAAAGGTGTCCCTTGACAGGTTCCCAGCTGCATTGTGTGGCTATTTTATATTTTTGCATCACATTTTGGTCCATTTTTCATAAAATTGTGTTTTTTTTGGCAAATTAATAGCAAATCATTAAAGACTGACGTTAGAAAATAATAAGACATTTGAGTTTCAGATTTCGTACCTTTCAGAAAATTCATACTAATGCAAGACCTACTATTCTATTATCTTTCTAAGTTTATAAGAACAATATTTAAAAATTGTCCTCATTTTTGGGCCTTTGTCCCACTTCTATGTATGGCTCTATCCATATTTCTTGTTCTCAGGTTGAGAGGTATGACAAATATGTCAGGGCCATCACAGTCAGCCAGAGACATTTCAAATTGTGACATACTTGTTGCACCCCACTCCCGGACGTAGTGACTCTGGATGTGTCCAAGCAAGGCAAGGAGCAGTTATGCAGTGTAAATGTGCAGAGTATCCCCTCATCCAAGGTAGACACAAGTGCTACTTTTATTCTGTCCTTGATTTTGCAGAATGGTCTGGCTTCTGTCATATTTTATACTGTTGATGTATGCTTATTATTACTCAGAAGGTGCCTGTTGCTCTGTGTTTAAGTAGCAATGCTTTAATGACCATCAGGTAAGCATGTCTGAGATTGTAAGATGCAAGTAAGCTTTAGTAAGCATACTGTTAAAGAACTGGCAACATTGAAAGCCTCTCTGTTGTTGCCATGCAAAGAATACTTACATAACTAGATAATGCATAAGCCTTGGGTATTGAAATGCATATGACAGTATTTGTAATAAAGGACAAGATTACATTATTTTAAGAAGCTCATTACATTTGCTGGAGACTTGCAGTCATCTTTGCAGGCTTCACCTGTAAACCAAACAGAATGCCAATCATGTGTGGTCCATTACCTGTACAGTAATCCTTTAAGCAATGTATCTTGAGCTTGTTTCTTTTTTGCCTTTCATTTTTTACTTTGATCATGTTTTCCCCATGAAACAAGTAGAAAGTTGTCAGGCAGCAGGCCTTTTTTGGATAAGAAACATTTTTTACAAATGGGGGTATCACAGAGATTGCTACTTTCAGCATGTTACTTGGCACTTTAATAAAGCTGAATATAAATTATAATTAGAACTGCAGTGCAAGGAGAAATGGTTTGAGTTGAGTGCTACTTATTTTTCTTATACTTGATTTTGACTGGCATTCCAGTAATGCATTTAAAAAGTAATTTATTTTTTCATGCCTCACAACCTTTTTGTTTCTATCTAAATAAGCTGTCATGCAGCCAATGCATTGAAATATTTTTTCTTCTTCTACAGTTCATTTTGTCTTGATTGGACTTTCATAATGATGGTTTGTCACCCAGGGCAGAGTATTTAATTAAATTCACAGTTTTTATGGTTTTTGAGCATAGCTCCTCCCCTTTCTAGTTGGATATACTCCTTCCAATTGACCCCATCTATTCACCTGTCTCCTGCAGCCCCCCTTTGATATGAAGTCACCAGCCGCCACTGGTGGAATATAATACATAGTGTGGATGCAGCAGTGAGTGGCCTGGAAATAAAAAATCTAAAGAGCTCCCTCTCAGACAATGGAGTCCCTGGAGATGAAATTCTTTATGGGGCGTAATCTGAGATAGCAATCGTCTTGAAGTTGCTCAAGGAAAAATCAGAAGTCATTGCAACTTTTGGTGCAGGAGCAGAAGGAGAAGGGGAATCTAAGGATCTTTTTCTCTTTTCTGTCTCACAACCCCTATCTCTACCACTAGTTCAGTCTTTGTCCTTAGGCGTTTCTTTTTTTTCAGACAGTCTACCACCTGCTTCTCAGTGCCCCTGGGAAGTTGAAGAAGAAGTGAATCACCATAACAGCCAGTCAAGTCTACCACAGAACATGGTTGAAGGCCTCTAAGAATGAATTTGCTCCTTATATCCAACAGAAACTATTATTTCCAAGTACAAGAACTTCACATGAAAATTACTGCACTGTTAATGCTTTTTCTGGTCAAGAGAGGGAGCTGACAAAATTGCATCTTTACATATTGCCACCCTGAATTCAGCAGCCTGGGAAAGTTGTGTGTATTAAGCTGTCATAATGCCAGCAGTGTAAGCCCAGCCAATTTCTATAGCCAGAATTATACTGCATCAGACCATATTTTTCACAAAGTGTGATGCAGATGTAGAAAAGTTTTCTGAGAAGGCAAGACAAAATGTTAAAAGGTATGCGTAATTACAACACTGTCATTTAAAAAAAATAACCTAACACAAGTTAACTTGCAACAGCAGCTAACCCACTGGAGACGGTAATTGACAGACTGAGCGGCTTAAGTGATCAGGTGATCATGTTTGTGTTTCTGTGATCATCAGCCTTACATTCAGCTGCTGCTTTTATTCTTTACTGCTAAACAAATTTTACATGAAATCACCGATAACTACTGATTATTTGTAGCTGCAAGCTACAAACCCAGTCCAGGCTGATTGATTTCTAAATGCATGAACACAAGTGCTCATTATAACTTTTTACTGTGGACTGGTACGCTAGACTCTAAGGCACAGCAGGATCACTGTCTTGAGCAACACTGCTGTGTACTTTACTGGGAAAGTTTATGTCTTCCTCAGTGTTGTGAAATTGTGCAGTTACTATATACGGAGTATGAAGGGTGCAGAAGGGTTTCCCCCTTCCAAAAATGCTTACTTATAATCATTGCAGTTGGGCTACAGGGGAAACTTTTGCCCAATCAGTCATGCTCAAACAATGTCTTTAGGACCAGTCATGTTGGCCATTTATAGGGGAGCCACCAGCATGTTAAATTTTATCATAAGCTTACAGGTACACAGATACTTATTAGGCTACTGATCTGTGAGAATCTTAAGCATAACCTTACATTGCCATGGTAGTTTACAGCCCCTGTATTTTGTTATTTTGCATATGAATAGGCCCAGTGGCAGACAAAACAAGGATATGCTGGGACATTTACTTGTTGCCCTAATCCATGAGGGGCATGGGTGCTACATCGGTGGGGGAGTGAATTTGCCATTCTCTTCCATTCATCCAAATTACATTTAAAAAAGACTAAGATAAGTACTTCACTTTATGTGGAGTGGAACAGTTCCACAGAAGAGGTATTCTCTTTGGCACATTCCTATCCCCCCAACATGTCCTATTTATGTCGCAAAAGAGACCGATCTTGAGGGGGTTTTCCCTTTATCATTGGACATACAAATGTGTAATACATCTGACAGAATAGAGTCTGCTAAGACTCCATATGCAAGACACAGGTCACTTCTTAGTATGCTGTATGATACTAACAGGAGGGACAAGGCTTTGAATCAGTCTGCATGTTTTTTGTGATTTAGGCCCTTGATTTTTTTAGTCAGTTTTTGTTATAGTTTTTTTCCCTCCAGTTGTGACAAGTGTTTGGATAGGTACATATTGAATGGGATATTATATTCAATAACTAGCCTGATGACAGCTGAGTAGAGTGGAAAGATTACATCCCCGGACCGGAATGCCATACCTTTAGATGTAAGCTGCATGATGAAAATGGGCTTCCTTACAACAGTGGATACATAGTGATCAAAACACAGTTCATTGTCAGCATAGGTTCCCAGATGCCTGACTAAGGGATCAACCTTCAGGGGTGTATTGTCAATGTGATAGTCACAAGGGAAGTCATGCTTACCAAAGGATACAATTATACATTTCTTGACATTTAGTTTTAGTTCATAGTTTTGACACCATGTTTGGAAAAAGCTCTCTCGAAGGATTTTGGTGCTCTCTGGGGAGTTTATAAAAGCATCAAGTTTAAAGTGGTCTATGAACTTCCTCAGCCATAGACCCTTAACATTTGCTTTGACCTCTGAAACATAAATGTAGTGCAAGGAATGAACCCTGGGGTATACAACGCAGTGCAAGGACTGAATCTTGAGGTACACAGCATGGTCCAAGAACTGAAAGGTGGGGTACACACCGTGGTGCAAGGACTGAACCCTGGGGTACACAGCGTGGGGGCAAGGACTGAACCCTGGGGTACGCAGCATGGTGACAAGGACTGAACCCCGGGGAACACAGCATGGTGCAAGGACTGAATCCCGGGGAGCACAACGTGGTGCAGGGACTGAACCCCGGGGAACACAGCATGGTGCAAGGCCTGAATACTGGGATACACAGCATGGTGCAAGGACTGAATACTGGGGTACAAAGCTAGTGACGAGTCTTTTGGAGGAGGTACTGCTGCCCACACTAACTATTTGGGTTCTGTTTGTGAACTAGCTTGCTATCCAAAGAGTAAAATAGGGATTTACATTTAGCTGGGAGAGCTCATCTATGATGCTGGTGTGTGGGATGGCGATGAATGTCTTTACAAGTTCCAGATATGCAGAGTGTACTGATCTGCCCTCAACCATTGCTTCAGCAACATTCTTCAAAACAGCTGACCAGGTTAAGTAGGTAAGATCTGTTCTTGACAAATCTGAACAGACTTGTATCAAGAGTTTGTAGGTTATTTATGTCCTTATTTATGAAGTCCATAATTATCCTTTTCACAGCCTCATAGATGAGGCTGGTCAGGTGTATGGGTCTATAATTACCAGAGTTCATTGACGTCCTACCTTTGTGTAAGGGGATGACTGTTGCTGTCCTCCACTCATCTGGCATGAAGCCTGTTTGGAGAACAATACTGAATAACCTCTGCAGTGGGCCTGACAAGTCATGATTCAGGCTAACCAGTAGGCCCCCTAATATGTTATCCAGCCACATAATGGTGTTCTTGGCCTTGGATACTGCGTTGAGGGCTTTTTCATGGGAGATTTGAGGGATAGTGCAGATACATCTGATTTGAGAAGACAGAATGGGTAGGGGGTTGAAGTCTAACCTAAATTTTTCAGGTGGTAGATTGGCTATGCCCTGTGTGCACAAACATGGGATAGCCTTTATTATTAGAGCTGGACATTGTTTTGGTGATTTCTAATATAGTTAAAGAAGGCTTTGTGGTCATCCTTCACCTTGGTGGCTATTTTGTGCCCCATGTCTGGCTTTGGTTGATTTGATCAGGGTCTGCAGATTATTAAGTTTAGCAAGAGCAGTTTTGGCATCTTGAGATTTAACACTTTTGCATGCAATTATTTTTTTCTTTTATTATACAATCTGTTTATATTATAGTTCCAACGTATGGTGCTTATTTTTAAATTTGGCATCATATTTACTTATGAAGGGAGAGATACAACTAAGCAGCTATTAACATGTGCATAGAATCAGGTGGTAAAGGATTCCAAATAATGCATTTGGTTGAGATGTGAACTGAATGGTCAAGAGACTTTGTACTGATTAAGTCCAGTACGGACATACATGTTTGAGGATGTACAAATCACCCAGTGACTGGAGGAGTAGTTAAAGTCTCCTAGGAAAATGGTGTTTGACTTAATGCTTAGGGATTCTATAATGCTTAGGTGGGAGTTAAGGGCCAAAGGGGGGGGGCTGTTGGTTCATATAATTAGCTATGATAAGGTGTCTTATTAACAGCAAGGTGGACACGGAGGAGTTCCAGGTTATCTTGTTAACAAGTCTGGGAATGAAATGTTTTTTGAAGAATACGGAGATACCACAGCCTTCATTGTCATCATCTAATCCACTGGGCCTGAATGTGTCGTAGGCATTGAAACCCTGCACTGGTGAATGTTCTCAATGACCATAAACCAGGTCTCTGAAAATGCAATTATCAATATTTTCCAGGGTGCAAAGTGCTATTAGGAAGTGGAGTTCTTTGTTATGGTTCCTAAAGTTGAGCAAAAATACCTTTATGCTACCTAGATTCTGATTTGTTATGCTAGAAGTTTCATAAGAATGATGTTACCTGAAAAGACTATATGGGGATGGAAATGGATTTAGCCAATATACAAAAGCCTTGGAGGACTAGGTGCAGGCCCAACCCTAGCAAAGCAGTTAGGGCAGCCTACAACTTCTTTCCAAGATGATATAAATTGCACCCCTTAGAATGACACCAGAAACTAAGCCAATTGTTGAAGTCAATTATCTTTTGTTTACACTGTGGCATCATTCATGGTGGAGATGGCAGAATGCTGCTCAAGGCTAGGTTCATACCTGCCTCATATTCCGAGAGATCTATCAACATCTCTCTTCATATAGTCCAGGGAGGTACGCCTCAAGTCTATTACACCCATGTACACTGTGCTGCAAAGACATACATACATACATGAAAGACATAAATGCATACATGATGTGGCAATTTTTTGTACCCGAGAGACAACTCACTGTGAATCTCTACTTGCACAGCTTGGTGAGTGTTGCATCGGTGTTTCTTACCATGGAGTCAACTATGACTAAGATATTAGATTGTGTGGAGGTTTACCTTATGGACTTTTGAACCCAGTCAGTGTGACCCTTAGATGTATATTTCATGGTGGGTGCTGTCTGTATTGCATGCTTGTGAGACTGCGGAGTGTATTTCTTTCTTAGGTTACATTTAGGAGGGCTTTGTGGTTTAGGCTGGTTACTTTTAAGAGCCTCAGTATATGTAGGTCTATGTGTTTGGACTAAGTTATGTGTGATTATGTTAGTGTGGTGGTGTGTGGTACTGACAACCTGCATTTTTTATTGTGCATTTCTGTGTCAGCCTTGTCTCTAATAACATTATATAATACATATCTTGCACACTGTGTCAGTTTAAGTAGTAGGTGATTGTCAGTAAACATGAGACAACTGTTACACTGCCTCAGGATGCCCAATTCAACTAAGCTGACTATAGAGATGGTTAGAAAGCTCAAATACCTGGTTCCAAATGCTTACTAAAGTGGGCTGAAATGGAAGTAGTGCCTACAATATTTGGAGTTGATTACTTGAGGTGCTATCTGTCTGGTAGTGTGGAGAGTGCTGGTCTCAACACAGCTGCATGCAGCTAAGAATCAATGATCCTTTGCTCCTTCTCTCAATAGAAGAAAAAGAGCAAATTTAAACCCAAGCTGCTCCCTGAGCAGTAGTATTAACCTAGACGTTTATGGGTGCAGTGGGCTTGCTATAGTTTTCTCTTGGTAAATAACCTGTATAGTATGTACAGCAGCTGGGCACAACAGAAGGCCAAGTTGCATAATGGCCCTTTTGAAGTTCTCACCAAAACTGCAACCAGACCACTCAGTGAAGTCTCGTACAGACTGCCCATCTAGAGACTAGCAGAAATCAATGTCCTTCTGCTCATTCTCTTACCATAAGCAAAACAGTAGCATTAATTCCAAGCTGGCTCTTTAGAAGCAATTTTCAGTATTTCTAGTAAATGGTAATCTCTAGGAAGGCTATCAAATAATGTACATTTGCTCCTTCTCTCACCAGAAGCAAAAAACAAAGGACTGATCTCAAGCTGATTTCTGAGAAACAGTTTCTAGCAAGTTACACCGCGCGCACACACAGAAAAAACACAAAGGAAAGTGACACCTAAATGGTGCACACTATACGTTAAAATAAAATGTGCAACACAATAACAAGTACAAGAAAGACACAGGCAGAGGCAACAATGTTTTGGTGGAGTAAATTAATCATAAATAAGAGAATAAAGCAAAAATTACTTGATGTGCCAGTAAATGCTATGAATCCAAAGCAAAATTATACTCAAGTCACTTCTGCAGCAAACTTTTGCATAAGGCTTTGGCTTGTAAATTATTTCAATGCAATTTAAGATATAATAAAAATAGAACATGCAAACGCTCTGCATTAATAGAAGAATTATCATGTAATGCAACAAAGTAACACACGGTCAGGTCATTTGATTCTGATAAAAAAGGTTAAGAAATATTTTTAGTACATACATGTGGGTTTGGTTCCATTGTTACTCTGGAGTATGTATATGGCAACTCCCCATACCATGCAGTTAACCTTGGCTCCTGATAAGACGCACCTGAAAAAAAAACAGCAGCAGAGAAATACAAATTAAACCGAGTATTTTCTGCCATCTAGCTATAACAGAAGTGGTTACAAAAATTATTTATTTATTTGCATTTGTTAGCCAGGATAGTCCAACTGGGTCAGCAAAAGCAAACCCTTTTGCAGCACAAGCCCAGGGAGAAAAGCTCCATGCATCAAAATAAAAAGACAAAGTACATAAAAGAAAAAAAGTTGCAATAATTTTCCTAGTAGGTTAACAAAATACAGAGTATGCTTATTAACAAAACAGTAGTTAAAGTACGATATAATCTTACAGATGTACAATTGCATTAATAATTTTCATAGTTACATATACAAAACAGATTCTTAAAACAGATCTACTGTGAATCAATCACATTCATACTCAGTTGCATAGCACTATCAGAGCATGATATGGCTAGTGTATGCAATGCAGCATAGAACAGACATGGGATTTTAGAGACGCATTCTCAGGTAATAGCCGACAAGACTGTTCAGACAGTAGGCAAGGACAGAAGAGTCTAGGTCTAGAGTAGTTAAAGTGGATTTGGGAAAGAACAGACAGGAAGACAGTAGAGTTGAAGAGGAGGGAAAATGAGTAGAATAAAGTAATCATGGAGCAGTTTGAGTGTGGAGCATCAGTAAGAGTAGAAAAAGGAAAGGAGAAACGGAACAAATACAGACCTGCTGTAAGTTACATTTAATGGTTTTATAAACTACTAATAAACAACTATATGTATATAACAACTATTTACATAATAGCTTTATCAACATAAACAACTACATACCAAGCTTTGGTACTTATAAAGTAATTCTTTGTGTGTACCACACATCAAACTTTACATGATCTTAAAAGGTAGATTTATCATTAGGGATGGTGTATTTACAACTGGGTTCATCATTTCTTCAGTTCCAATTTGGCATTTTTTTCTGTGAATTTATTGCACTCAATGGGTGTGTGAAGGCTGCCATCCCAGCTAGCTGGAATTTTGTAAATAATTCTGTTACTTGTGAATAGTAATATGGTTTCCATGCTTGCCTTACAAATGTAAGAAAACTGTATGTTACGTGCTGAGCTTCAAACGTACCCACAGTGCACCTAGTGGAAAAGAACAAAACCCTAAGAAAATAAGTTGAATTGTTAATGATGGTGGTTATCTTATCTTGGAGACAGAATGTCTGCAGCTAGAAATTCTTTCTATTGTCTGGAAATAGAAATAATTACGTTTCCAAGGTAAAAGTATGTAACAGTTTTACAATTTCCAATTCTAGGCAAAACTCCAGAGAGATAAGTGTTTTTTTAACACAGAGGTGTTATACTTTAAGTTCCTGTTAGCCTGAAAACTAAAGGCAGTGGTAACAAGAATTATGTAATCTGAGATAACCTAGCAGAAATGTTTGAAAGTAATTTAAGAACTATCTCAGAGTGTGTGTCTGTGCATTTTGTATTTGTCTCTGGACCTGTAAACATCCATTCAGCACTTGTATTTGCCTTGCTCTGTAAGTAAGACTTAGATCACAGTATCTCTCTTAGAAGTAGACAGGAAAATAGTGAGATCAGTCTAGGTGTTTTCTATATTCATGTGAGACTGTCCTGCAATGCTGTTTTAACACATTTCCTGTGATTCTGAACTCTGTTGTCACCATGCTGAGTTACTGAGAATTGTCTTATTTTATTATTAATTATTACATATATTTAAACATTTTAATTATGGCTGGTTTGTTTAGGGATATTTAAGTTCTTAGAGTACTTGCATACGTATTTGGTGACAATGTACAGGCCACTCAGATATCACCCTTCAAGTCTTGGTCACACTTACCATTTGGCTAACAGTAACATTACACAGTGGAATTGGTCACCCTTTGTAAAGGCCTTATAGTAGCCAATAAGGGTGGTTGGTGGCAGCTGGTACTACCTTATAGTCTGGACAGAAGGGGGCATAACTACTGAACCTGACCAGCCTTCCCCAAGAGTGTCTGTCTGTTTGTATATAAATCAGATCTCAAAGTGTGTGTGTGTGTGTGTGTGTGTGTGTCAGCTACTTGGGCAGGGACACGAAGCACTGGCTAGACAGAGAGGGTGCTGGAGGTTTTGGCTTGACCACTTAGCTGAGATCTTAACCCTATAGCCGTGCCAATGGGGAGTATTACTGGGGATCTGGACAGAGAGGGAGAAACCAGCCCCAGACTGACTGTAATCTCTGTGTACTCTTAAGGGAAATTGTACTTTACTGTGTGTGTGTACTTATCCTGCCAATGTGCACGTCCCTCACTGGTGTTAGTGGTGAGGATTGGGGCCCCTTGATTACTGGGCCAGTGCAGGGATGTCACATATTAATTCATTGGCAGTGGTGGGATATCCACATCAAATACTGGTTGATAGTAGTGAGATAGCCACTTTACATATTAATTGGCTTGTAGTGGTGTGGATATTGAATTCCTGTAGCTTGTGTGCAGTGGTCACTGAAGGTGTTTTTGTACTCTAAATAAGCCATGCAGTAAACATTCATAGTTTATATCACAAATGTTTTATTTCTTTTATTAGCTTATTTAGTCAGGGAGAGCAGGCAAGCATGTCAGCAGAGGAGCATGCCAAGCTGACAAGGAGCCAGTTGGCAGAGATGTGCCAGGCTAAAGGACTGGTGCATGCCAACCTGACTAAAGCAGACATGATTGCAGCTTTAGTCACAGCTGCATCAGAGAACAGCAACCAGGAGGACACTCAGACTAGCCGTGGAAATGTACAACACTCAGAAAATACATAGCTCAATCTTTTCACAGAGGACTTAAAATCCATCTGGAGTTAAAGGGACTTGAGTTGGAGGCCAAGTGTTTGAAAACAAAAGCAGCAAAGATACTGAAGCATCTACAGACTGAGGAAAATGAGAAACTAAGATGCCTGTATGGTGAGGAGAAGGAGAGGCAGAGGCAACATGAAAAGGAGATGCTGACTCTTCCCCAGAGTCATGGAGGGAATGGGGAAGGGAGTAACCAAACCCCAGAAGCAACAAGAGTCAGTAAGTTTCATCCATAATTTACAGAGGTGGATAATTCTGACAGTTTCATTCATATGTTTGAGAGGGTATGTAAACAGTATGATATTGACCAAGAGCTCTGGGTACAGTCCCTGACCCCCTTACTCCATGGTAAAGCTGTAACTGTTCTTTCCAAACTGTCTGATAATGACTGCTTAAATTATAATGTTGTAAAAAACTATTTGCTAGAATGTTTTAAGTTAACACCTGAAGCTTGTTAGAAAATGTTTTGTGAGCATAGACGCAAGGCATATGAAAGTGTGTGTGTGAATATGTTGCTAAACTAAGCACTTATTTTCATAGGTGGGTGAGTGGATGTCAGGTCACCACATTTGAAGAGCTGGCAGACCTTTTGGTGAGGGAATAAGCCCTTAGCACTTTACCTGAGGACATGAGAATCTGGTTAGGTGACAGAAAATGCTCTACTGCAGATGAGTTGGGGAAGAAGGGAGACCTATACCTAGCAAGCAGGGCATCAATGCACAGGAAAGGGACACTCAGTGCTGCTCATGGGTCTAAGGGAACCCATGGTGGGCAGCCCATAATGTCCCAACAAAGTTCGCCAGTAGCAGGAGAAGCCACTAGTCCAGGTACACTTCCAGGGTCTAGGGTTAAATGTTTTAAATGCAACCAGTGAGGCCATGTAGCATATAGGTGTCCACAGAGGCAAGGTGGGGAACAAAAGGTGGGAGAGCCAGTAAGTGGGAATGACAAAATGCCAACAGTAAGTTGTCTCACGACAACAAGGGTACCAAACTACCACAGCAGGTTATATCCCATCTTAGTGAATGGCAAAGAGACCACTGCTAAGAGAGGCACAGCCTCTGACATAACCATTGAGAAGTCTGCAATGGTTAGAAAGGAGCACTACTTGCCTGGGCAGTCTACTATAGTCAGAGCTTTAGGTGGGACCCCATTCCAAATACCTTTGGCTAGGGTTCACCTTGACTGGGAGGGTGGAAAAGGAAGCCAGCAAGTAGGTTTGTTTGAGGATATCCCTGCAGATGTCCTGATAGGGAATGACTCTGATAATGCAGTAACATGTCTTCATGCAGTTACACGCCGTCAGGCTTGGAGACAAGCATGTGGGTCTGGTAGCCAGGGAAGACCTAGACGGACTACACACTTTCAGCCAGGACTGGTGAGGTGTGGTTACTTCAGAGAGGAAGCTACCCTGTAACACTGAGACTGAAGGTGAGCCACAGCTGCTTGTGGGTACTGATGTTCCCTTGGAGAGAGTGACTGCAAGGGCAGAGGTGATCAATAGTACCAAGGCTGACAGTAAGGCACCACTGTCACATGATGTCAGACTTTCTGTGGAAGGGGAGCTGGGAAGGGTTACAAAGAGAGAGTTGAGACGGCTAAGCTCTCAGACCCTACATTACAAGACCTAAGAGAGGTAGCTAGTGAGGCGCCTGATTCTCAAGGGGGGGGGGGAGAATCTGTATACTGGGACAAAGGGTTACTGCACAGAGAGTGGACTTTGAGGGAGGGCTAGAGGGTGAGAGAATACAGCAGCTGGTACTGCCCAGAGCCTACCGTCTGGCACTTCTAGCCATAGCCCATGATATTCCCTTTGCAGGTCATATGGGCATAAAATGTACACAGAGACGTATTATGCAGAACTTTTATTGGCGTGGGATTTCCAGAGATGTAACAGGGTACTGCATGACCTGTGGGCAGTGCCAAAAGATAGACAATGCAGGAGACCAGGTAAAAGCTCCTTTTATAGCTTTGCCTGTGATTTGAGGAGCCATTTCAGAGGGTAGCTATGGATATTGTGGGGCCTCTGAGTACCCCAAGTCCCACAGGGAAAAAGTATATCCTAGTGGTAGTAGATTATGCTACCATATACCCTGAGGCAGTGGCTCTGTCCTTCATTGAGACAGAAAAGGTGGAAAATGCTTTGTTAGAGATTTTCAGCAGGTTAGGTTTCCCAAAAGAAATACTGACTGACAGAGGTGCCAATTTCATGTCAGACCTGCTGGCTTGTCTGTGGAAGTACTGTGGGGTGAAGCACCTAAAGACCATCCTCTACCAACCCCAGACTAATGGTCTTGAGAGGTTAAACTCTACACTCAAGATGATGCTATGGGCATTTGCTGACCAGTTTAAGAGGGACTGAGACAAATATTTGCCCCATCTGTTTGGTTGCGGACAGGTGCCCCAGGAATCCACAGGTTTTTCACCTTCTGAGTTGCTGTATGGACAGAGGGTGAAGGGGCCTCGAGAATTAATTCGAGATGAGTGGGAGGGTGAATGTGAATTTCACAAGAATTCTGTTGTGGCATATGTCCTAAACCTCAGGACAAGGCTCAGGGAACTCATGAGCTTGGCTCAGGGGAACCTGGCAGAAGCTTAACAGCAGAAAAAGGTCTGGTATGACAGGAATGCTCGAGCTAGAAATTATGCTGTATGGCAGCACATGATAGTTCTCATTCCTGTCAAACACAACAAGCTGCAGGCAGCCTGGGAGAGACCCTACAATGTGGTAAGGAAGGTCAGTGATGTTAACTACATGGTGGAACTGCTAGGCAGGAGGCAGGGGTACAAATTGTACCACATTAACATGATGAAACTTTACCATGATAGGGAGGCCCTTGTGCTGACTATTTGCAGTGGATTGCAGGAGGAGTCTGAGGGAGATCTGGTGACTTGATCTCCTCAGTGAGACTCAGACTGACACCTCAGTGGAAGGGGTAGCAATGTCCCAGCAACTATCCCCTACCCAGGTTCAAGAAATCCGAGCAGTGTTACAGGAGTTTGGGGGCATGTTCACTGGGAAACCAGGGTGCAGCACCATTGTGGATACAGGACCTCAAAGGCCTATGAAGCAGGCCCCTTATAGGGTGCTTGAGAGAGTCAAACAGACTCTGAGGGAAGAAATACAGGAAATGTTGGAACTAGGAGTAATTCATGAGAGTCCATCAGTCCCTGGGCCTCCACAGTGGTGCTGGTACTAAAGAAGGATGGCAGCACCAGGTTGTGTGTGGATTACAGGAATTTAGTCACACAGAGTCAGATGGTTACCCCATGCCTAGGATAGATGAAGCCCTAGAGCAGCTGGGTGGGGCTAATTATCTTACCACCATTGATCTTTCCAAGGGTTACTGGCAGGTACCCTTGACTCCCAGTGCTAGAGAGAGGTCAGCCTTTGTGACTCCTTTTGGCTTGTATGAGTTTACAGAGATGTCCTTTGGGATGAAAAATGCCCCAGCGACTTTCCAGAGGCTGGTAGAGCATATCCTAGCAGGAGATTTTGATCTTGCTTACCTAGATGATATTGCCATCTACAGCCATTCCTGGCAAGAGCACTTTCAGCATGTCAGGGAGGTAATGGGCAGACTACAGAGGGCAGGATTGACCATTAAGCCCAGCAAATGCCAGGTGGGTATGGCAGAGGTCTCCTACCTGGGACAGAGTGGGGAGTGGTAAGATCAGGCCAGAACCGGCCAAAGTGGAAGCCATTCAGGCATGGCCTGCATCTGCTACGAAAAAGCAGGTGAGGGCATTTTTAGGGACAGCAGGGTACTACAGAAAGTTTCTCTCCAATTATAGTACCATAGCTGCTCCCCCTCACTGACCTGACAAGGAAAGACAGGCCATATAAGATGGTGTGGACCCCAGCATGTGAGCAGGCATTCCAGAAGCTTAAAGAAGCTTTGGGAGGCCCCTCTGTGTTAGCCAGTCCAGATTGCAACAAATAATTTGTTGTGCAGATGGATTTCAATCCATGGGGTAGGGACTGTAGTTAGCCAGATTTCTTCAGAGGGAGAAGAGCACCCAGTGGTTAATCTCAGTCGTAGGCTCCAACCCAGGGAGGAAATGCTAAGCAGCTGTAGAAAAGGAATGTCTAGCCATAGTGTGGGCACTGCAGAAACTTCAGCCTTATCTGTATGGAAGGAAATTCACTGTTGTTATAGACCACAATCCACATCGAGCCAGCCAGCAAAATGCCAAGTTACTAAGGTTGAGCCTAGGATTGCAAGTATATAATATGACAGTGCAGCATCACAGTGGGGTTAGCAATGCCAACGCAGATGGGCTCTCAAGACCATGAATGGGTTAAGATATTTCCAGATAGGCTCAAGCAACATTTCTCAAGGGTCACTTGAAAAAAAAGTTATGTACTCACCATAATGTTCCATCTGAGTAGTTGGACTTCATTTGTCATCAACCTGTGGGAATCAGACCCGAGATGGCAGCTTCACCAGCAACTGATCTGAGCTCCAAGCTCCTCCCCTTACCCATAATACTCCTCCATCTCCTTCCTTCCTTCCCCCAGATCGAGTTTGCTACACCATACCCATAAGCCCGATCCGATATACCTTACTAACAATGAAGAACTGGAGAACCGCATAGGTGTTCTCTCCTGCCTACCAAAGTAAGACCATCATGAGAAGGTCAGGGGGAAGGAGGGAGGGACGGTTGATGACAAATGAAGTCCAACTACTCACATGGAACATTATGATGAGTGCATAACTTCTTTATCTGAAGTAGTTGACTTCATTTGAACATCAACCTGTGGGACAGGCTCCCTAGCTACCAAATTCTTAGGTGGCCCTCATGGAAGGATATTACGGAGTACCGCAGAGCCAAAAGTTGCTCTCCCCCTAGATATCATGTCCAATTTATAATGAGAAATGAAAGTGTGAGAGGAGGACCAAGTAGCCGCCGAACAAATATCATCCAAAGACACCCTGGACCAAAAGGCCACTGACGTAGCCATGGACGTAGTAGAATGGGCATTTATCTTACTCGGAAGATACATGCCTTTGTCTTTGTAAACCTGAAAGATGCAAAGGGAAATCCATCTGGCAATGGTTACCTTAGAAACTGGTTTTCCCAGAAAGGGTGTAGAAGAAGACACAAACTGGTCAGACTTGCAAAAGGCCTTAGTCCTGTGTAAGTAGAAACACAACTGTCTGTGTACATCTAATAATTTATATTCACACCTGTTCTGAAAATTTGGAAAGAAAACAGGTAAATTGATTGACTGATATTTGCTTCAGAGGTCACTTTAGGAAGAAAAGAGGGATTAGTACAAAGTGAAACCCTGTCTTTATGGAAAATCATATATGGATGTCTGACAGATAATGCCTGGAGTTCTGACACTCTCCTAGCTGAGGTGATAACCACTAGAAAAGCTGTCTTCCAAGATAAACATTTCAAATCCACAGAAGCAGCAGGCTCAAAAGGTGGAGCAACCAAAGCTTGTAAAACTAGGGTAAGATTCCAAAGAGGAGTAGGATCTTTAACCAGGGGTCTTAAAAGAAAGGTACCTTTAATAAAGGTTTTGCAAAGTCTGGAGGAAGCTAAAGAAGCCATGTTCTCACCTACATGGAAACTGGAAATGGTAGCCAGTTGAACTTTCACTGTAGATAAGCTGGCACCCTGCTGGAAAATATACACCAAGAAGTCAAGAACCACTGGAACAGGAGCTGTGAAAGGGTCCAAAATCCCTTTGAGAAGCCCAGATAAAGAAACGGTTCCATTTGCTACAGTATAGTTTTCTGGTAGAAGATTTATGAGCTACCACCAGAATATTCTTGACCAGAGAAGATAACCCGGGAGCCCTAGCAATCAAGGGAACTGGAGCAGCCAAGCAGTGAGCTTCAGACTGCCCAGGTCTGGATAAGGGACCATTGAGAGGTGCGAAATAAGATCTGGTATCGGATCCAAGATCCATGGAGGAACTATCATACGAGACCAAAGGAAGGGAAACCAGACTTGGTGAGGCCAGAATGGGGCAATGAGGATAACCTTGTTTCTCAACCTGCGAGCCTTCTGGAGAAACTTTGTTATGAGAGGTAAGGGGGGTAAGCATATAGAAGACCAGGAGGCCAAGCATGGACCAGAGCGTCCCTGGGGGATTCCCCCAGTGGGGGAATCAGAGAGAAGAACTCACTGCACTTCGCATTGGAAGGAGGTGCGAAGAGATCGTAGCAAAGTCGACCCCACTCGAGGAAGATCTGCTCCACTACAGAAGGATTCAGAGACCACTCAGAGGCATCAGGATAGTCATGCTCAGTTTGTCCGTCAGTATGTTGGATCGAGATCGCCCATTCCCACACTCTCTTGGCCTCGAGACAAAGAGGGTAAGAGCTGGTTCCTCCCTGCTTGCTGATGTATGAGACCACTCACATATTGTCTGTCTGAATTGCAATAGTTCCTAGAGGAAGAAAGGCATGAAGGGCCTGCTATGCTAACAAGGCCACCCTCATCTCTAGAATGTTGATATGCAGCTTGGTCTTGATCAGGGACCATGTGCCTTGGACTGTCCTGCTCGAGCAATGCCCCACTCACCCTAGTTGTGAGGCGTCCGTGGTCAGCACGGCTTGGGGAGGGGCTGCAATAAAAGTTCGTCCCTCAGTTAGAATAGAGAAGTATATCCACCAGAAAAGGTACTCCCTGCAAGCGTTGCTTATATGAATAGGATGCATCAATGTCAGATCTAGTAATGACCATTGAACCGCTAGTGTCCACTGTAGTACCCGCATATGAAGACGAGCGCAGGGGAGAACAGTCATGGTGGCTGCCATGGAACCTAGGGCTCATAATACCACCTATGCTGGAGGAAGATGAGACTGAAGGGTCAAGGACACATGAAGTCGTAAGTTCCAAACTCTCCCTGGAGTCAGAAAGACATTGGTTTGCAGCGCATCTATCCTCACTCTAATGTAGTCTAAGACCTGAAAAGGGTCTAGAAAAGACTTGGGTATGTTGACTATAATTTCCAGCAAGTCTGACAGTTTCAGGAAATAGTCTCTGGCCTGACAAAATAGACACCTGGTGGGAGCGGCAAAGAGCCAATCATCCAGGTACAGGTAGACCTGTATCCCCTCTCAGGTGAGCTGGTACTACTGCCATGACCTTGGTGAATACCCCAGGGGCTGTGGTGAGACCGAAGGGTAGGGCTCAGAATTGAAAGTGATTGGCCTCTAGCCGAAAGCGGAGGAATCTGTGCATCTTTATATGGTAGTACGCATCCTGGAGCTCTGTTGAGCACATCCAGTCATTCTCATACAGGTAAGGCAGGATGGAATGTAGAGTGACCATCTGGAACTTCTCTTTGGCAACTGACAGGTTTAGGATGGAAAGGTCCAGAATAGGCCTTAGGTCCCCCATCTTTATTGGCACTAAAAAGAACCTGTAATAGATGCCTGATCTGGACTGATCTCAGGGGGATGGGCTGGATGACTTGTTTCCTTAGCAGTTTTTCTATTTTGAGCACTGCTACCTCAGTTTGCTGGAACTTCCCTTTGGTGGAACATCTGTGAGGTGTTTTGGTGGAATGGGATGAGCCACAAATGTTATGGTATAGCCTCTGGATATTATTTGAAGCACCCAACGGTCTGTTGACATGGACTCCCATGCAGTCAGGTGCATCGAAAGGTGACCCCCACCTGCCTCCAGAGCAGAGCAGTCAGGCAACCCCTCAGGGCTGCTGTGCAGGCCCGTCCAAGAACAGTTCTCGAGACCCGAAATTTCTCTGACACCCCCCCCCCCGCCTCTAGGCCGGCATCTGTTTTGTCCCCCTCTGCCTCTAGGGGAAGATGAGTTCTGAGTGTCCCGGAAATACTGAGGCTTCCAGAACCACATCTTCTTTTGCCCCCACTAATTCCTGGAAAAGGATCCTTCGGGGTTAGAGAAGTGGATCCCGAAGGCAGAAAGTGTCTTCCTGTCCTTTTCACTTTGGACCAAAGTCTCGCGAACCATCTTCCCAAACAAGGAAGAACCATCATAAGGGGCATTTGCGAAAGATGTCTTAAAGGGTTCCGTGAACTGACATAGCCTGAGCCAGGCATGTCACCTCATGGCAACGCTGGACCCAGCCACCCTTGCCGCTCCTTCGGTGGCATGCGAAAGGAGGTGCATGGACGTATTAGAAACCGCTTTGAGAGTGGCCATTCATGCGGAGAATATGCTTTTATCCTCCGGTGACATGGACTCTGGGGGAGACTCAGTTAGCTCCTTCATCAGGTTGTGCTGCAGTTGAGTTAAATGTGCCAAATAATTCAGCGTCCTTATAGAAAAGGTGGCTAAAGCATATGTCTACTTTCCCAGATGATCCATCATCCTGGACTCTCAGTCAGGGGGATAGATCACAGAACTTTCCTGGGCTAGTTCTTTCTTAGTAGCAGCCGCTACCACCATGGCGTCCACTGGGGGACCCCTTGTTCCAACTAGGTCTGTCTACAGGAAGGCTCAGAATTTTGTCAGGATGCTTGGGGATTGGCTCCATGGTGTCCAGTTCCTTCCATGCCCGAGTTGGTAATAAGGTCCACCAAGGGATCCAAAGGGGGGGGACACCCAGGAGGTAGACAGGCCTGTGCTGAAGGCCTCCAGAAACACAGACTCGTCCGAGGAAGGCTTGGAGGTAGACAACCCCCCCCCCCCCCGGCTGGCTCAAGATTTCCATGATGTCTCCAAATGAGACATCATCGGGGGGGGGTGATCTGGGGGAACCTTCCCCTTCCTCCAAATCAGTATCCTCAGTGAGGGACTCTGGAGAGGAGTCCAGGTGTCTCCTTTTGCATGTTCCTTTGCAAGGAACCTCTTTGGTGGGGTCTCCGGACAGGGCTCGCAAAAGCACAATTTTGTACCTACCATAAATGTAGATGTTCGAGTGCTCATACAGCTGCAGTCATTACAGATGGGGTTATCCTGCCGTCAGGCGGGTCCTCGGTCAGCTGAATTCCAAATTCTAGGTCCGGCTTCGGTTGTCGTCGCTTCTTCCCTGACGTCAGTGCGGCAGGGGTATAAAAGAGGCAGCCGACGCCATCTTCTTCAGTTTTTCTTGCACCAGATGTCAGGTGCCCCCAGAAGGAAGGCAAAACATAAACTTATGTAATCATGCAATATAGAATAATCAAAAAACAGTAGTTGCAAGCAAATACACCATAAAAGAATACCCCAAATAGGTTGTATGAGAAGGTGTTTGTCATAAGGCCTTTCCTAAGAGGGGACGGAGGGGGGGGTAACCTGGACTGCAGCTGTATGAGCACTCGAACATCTACATTTATGGTAGGTACAAAACTGTACTATGTTCATCGTGCATACAGCTGCAGTCATTACAGATGGGAAGAATCCCAAAGCTAAGTAGGGGTGGCAGGCACTAAGTGGAACTAGGAGGAGCAAGGATGCCCTGCAAGACTGCTGTGGCAAATCCCGCTCTAGATTTAGAGTATAGTGGAAGGTGATCGTGTTTGGAGAAAGTGTGCACTGAACTCCAAGTGGCTGCTTCCAAAATGTCCTTGGTAGGAACCCCCCTGAGGAAAGCTGCAGAGGTAGCTGTGGCCCTGGTGGAGTGGGATCTGATGCTTGAAGGCACAGTTTTTCCATGAAATGAGTAACAAAAGTGTATGCAGTGGGCTATCCATTTTGAGATTGTCTGTTTGGAAATAGCCTTTCCTTGAGCACCTGTAGCATAGGACACAAAGAGTTGCTCGGATTTCCTGAATGGCTTTGTCCTGTCCAAATAATAAAGTTGTCTGTGAATGTCCAAGGAATGCAGTAGTCTTTCCCCTTTGTTTTGTGGATTAGGATAAAAGGTAGGTTAAGTGGATAGTCTGATTCAAAGCTACACTGGACACTACCTTTGGCATAAAGGTAGGGTTGGTTCGTAAGGAAACTCTGTCCTGATGGAAAATGATGAAAGGTTGCACAGCCATGAGGGCCTGTAGCTCCGAAACCCTGCGTGTTGAGGTGATAGCCAGAAGGAAGGCTGTTTTCCATGACAAGTATTGTAGTTCTGTTGAAGCAGCTGGCTTGAAGGGAGGAAGGGTCAGCTTTTCCAATACGAAGTTGAGGTCCCAAGCAGGGACTGGTGGTTTCCTTGGGGGTTTTATATTCTTTGCCCCTCTGAGGAACTGTCTTAAGAGAGGATGAGAGAATAAAGGAGGATCTGTGTTGTATTGTGCAGAAATGGCTGAAGCGTGGATTTTGATGGAGGAGAAGGAAAGTCCACTGTTTAACATCTCAGCTAGGTACTGTAAAATTTGAGGTAAATTTATTACCCAAGGATTCTGGCCCTTTTCTTGATTCCAGGCACAAAATCGTTTCCATTTGGTGGAGTAGGCTTTTCTAGTAGAAGGTCTTCCGGCCTCCAAGATGACATCCTGCACCTCCTTGGAGAGGAGGGTCTGTTGGGAAATCAAGGAATTCTCCATGCAGCTAGATTTAGGGTTTTGAGCTGGCTGTGAAGAGTCTTGAAGTTGTGCTGGGACAACAGAAGAGGGACTAGAGGTAGGATCCATGGTGGGGAATGTGTCAGGCTCTTCAGAAGCGGATACCAGTGTTGTCTTGGCCAATCTGGAGCAATGATAATCATTTTCAGCCTCTCTGCTCTGGCTTTTAATAGAACTTTGGGCAGCAGAAGAGGAGGCGGAAAGGCATAGACTGTCAACATTGTCCAATTGAAAGAAAGGGCGTCCACTTTCCAGGCCTGTGGATGATAGGTCCTTGAACAAAATTTTTTCAATTGGTAATTTCTGTGGGTAGCAAAGAGATCTATGTCTGGCTGTCCCCATGCCTGAGTTATCTTTGTGAAAACTTGAGGATGCAACTTCCATTCATGTGGATCTGTCATATTTCTGCTTAGGCTGTCTGCCAGTGTGTTTTCCTTCTCTGGCAGGAATTGTGCCTGTAGTTGAATTTGCAATTCCAGTGCTGTGTTCCATAGGGTCATGGCTTGCCTGCACAGGGGGTATGAATGAGCTCCCCCCTGTTTGTTTATGTACCACATCACTGTGGTGTTGTCTGTCCTTATCAATAACTGGCCTGGATGCAGTAGGTCTTTGAAGGCCATAATAGCATTTTGCACGGCTAGCATTTCCTTTTGGTTGATGTGTAGGTGCTTCTCTTTTTGGGACCATTTTCCCTGAATGCACAGATCTGTCATGTGTGCCCCCCAGGCGTAGTCTGAGGCGTCTGTTGTGATGACTTGAGTTGCTTGAGGTACGCAGAAAGGGAGACCTATGTTTCTTTGGCATGCTTGAGCCCACCACAGAAATTCCTTTTGAAGGCATGGAATGAGTGGTATAATTGTTTCCAAGCTGTGGCTGTGTTGAGACCGTAAGTTTTTTAGGTACCATTGAAGATTCCTCATATGCAGCTTTGCACATGGGATTAGTAGGATGCAAGATGCCATGAATCCCAGAGCCTGCAGGACTTTCCTTGCAGTCAGCCTGGTGAAGGTTGCCATTTTGCTGAAGTATTGAGACAGTTGTCCTTGTTTGTCTGGCATGAGGTAGGCCATCTGGGTGGTTGTATGCAAGCTGGCACCCACGAAAATTATTTGTTGAGAGGGTATTAGTTTTGATTTCTTTTTGTTGACTGTGTATCCCAGAAAGTTCAACATTTTTATTACAAACGCCAGGTGTTTCAGAAGTATGCCCTTGCTGTCCGCTTGGATCAGGCAGTCGTCCAGATATGGGTATATTTGTATTCCTTGAAGTCTGCAGAAGGCGATTACTGATGCCAGGCATTTCGTAAACACTCTGGGCGCAGTAGATAAGCCAAAGGGCAATGCAGAGAATTGATAATGGGTTGAACCTGCAAGAAATCTGGGGTATCTTCTGCAATCTTGTCTGATAGGGACATGCAGGTATGCCTCCTTGAGGTCTAATGTTACCAGCCAAGACTCCTTGCCCAGCATGGGAAGTAGCTGCTGTAATGTGAGCATCTTGAATTTTGGTACCTGTAAATATGTGTTTAGGATGGATAGGTCTAAGATAGGTCTCCAATCTTTGTCTTTCCTTGGTACCAGGAATAGTCTGGAATAAAACCCTTGACCTTGTTCTTTTGCAGGTACCTCTTGAATCACTTTCATGTCCATGAGAGCTGAAATTTGTTTTTGTGCCTCTGCCCTTTGATTTTGTGGCAGGTTTGGCATGCCTCTCATTTTTGGAAGGGTGTGAAAGTGGAACCTGTAGCCTCTGTCTATAATGTCCATAATCCATTTGTCTTTTGTAACAATATGCCAATTTCTTGAGAATAATGCCAGTTTTCTGCCCAAAGGTGCTGCCATTAAAGCTTTGCTTGGCAGGTAAAGGGGGAAGTCATTGTGTCTGTTTTCTGAATGACTGTGATCTATCTTCTCCACCTCTTGGGGTTGGTGCTTGCCACTGTATGGCTCTGAAAGATCCTTGAGGTTGCCCCTCTACCCCTTATCTGCCAGTTTGAAGTCTGTCTGTGGCTGGAAAGGACCAATTTTTTGAAGGCCAGTTTCTGCTGAAACGTGGAGGTTGTACCTGCAGGAAATATTTCACTGTTTGCATTGATTTCGCTTTTTCCTCCATTTTCTTTAGTACCTCCTCAGCTTTAACACCTTTTTGAAGAAGTGCATCTAATAATTTAGCTTTGACATGATCTGGTAAGGCTTGCTCTTTGAGCCAAGCATGTCTACGTATAACAGACCCCATAACAGCAGCTCTACATGAGGCCTCTAAAGCATCAAAACCACACTGCAAGGTATGTTTACCTACTTGCTCTGCACCATGCAACAAATCCTGCAACTCTTTTACATCTGGTTGTTCTGGTTGTGTCATTTTGCTTTTCAACTGAGATAACAAAAACTGTTGATACTTTAACATATGGAACTGACAGTTTAATGCCCTCATGGTTAAAGTGGCCGAGGTGTACACCTTTTTCCCCCACCTCTCTAAAGCTCTGGAATCTCTCTCTGAAGGTAATGGGTTTTTAGCAGTAGAGGCCTTAATTCCCTTGGGACCCTGTGAAATAGTTTCTGGGTCAGCAGTATGGCTTTTGTATAGGAACTGGTGTGAATCAGGAACCCGGTAATACCTGTCTGGTTTAACAGGAGCTGGAGGTAAAGAATCTGGATTAAGGCTGGCTTCTGTGTACACATCATCCAATATATCTAAAACAGGAGGGATAGCCAGGGGCCTATGCTGGGGGAGCAAGAGAAAATCCCTGAGCCTTTTCTTGGAATCTGAGTAATCTTGGCCTTCCCAGTGAAAGTGTTCCCTCAATGTATGTAGGGTTTCCCCAAAAGAGTAGTCCTCAGGGGGGGAGACCGAGGGAATAGAATCCTCTGCATCAGAGTCTTCAAAAGGAGAATAGGCATAGTCCTGGTCCTCAGAATGTTCAGAGGTAATACAGGCTTGATCTGAGAAAGGGTAGTCTTCCTCTAATCTGGGCCTTTTGTCCGAGGGGGGTTGAGTACCCCTGATAAGAGTAATCACATCTTCAGTCATTTTGAGCATCTGTTTTTTAGGCATGGGGCCTTGAGAGGGGGTCTGAGGTCCCTGTTTTTTGGTTTTCATGGCTGCTTTAGATTTAGTGAAAGCTTTAATAGAGAAGGAGGAAGGCCTGAAGACACCTTGAGAAATGGCAGGCCTGTCTAAACTTGAGTTTCCCCGCCAAGAGTGGCGTCGGTATCTGTAGTAGGAATGGGGACCGAGGAGCCTGCGACCTCAGGTACTGAAGACACTGGTAATGTTGTGTCATCGGTACTCAGGGGCTGCGTAGGCACCTCGCTGAGAACCGGTAGTCGGCCTTAGCGTGGTGTCAGTAGTCGGTGCGGACCTCGTATGTCGGTCCTTATCTTTGCGTCTTTTACTCAAAACTGGAGTCGGAATATCCAACGACATAATATAATTAAATTTTTTACCAAAATAGTGAAGGGCGAACTCCGCCCAGCGCTAAATAGTGCGCTTGTTGAATCTAGCACAAAAACGGCAGGCCGAGACGTCGTGGTCTGGGCCTAAGCAAAGTATACAGAAAGAGTGGAAATCCTTATGCGGTATTTGCTTCCCACATGAAATGCAATTATTAACTTTGTCTGACATCGGTCTGAGGCAAGAAAAGTTTCCCCAACGGGGTACTTAGCTTTCAAGAAGACTTCGGCTGAAATATTTTCGTAAATCTCAGGAGCTTGCTGACCGGCACTTGCGAACTGCTTCTGCTTCGGGCACCGCACAGCAAGAAAGACTGAAGAAGATGGCGTCGGCTGCCTCTTTTATACCCCTGCCACACTGACGTCAGGGAAGAAGCGACGACAACTGACGCCGGACCTAGACTTTGGAATTCGGCCGACCGAGGACCCACCTGACGGCAGGATAACCCCATCTGTAATGACTGCAGCTGTATGCACGATGAACATCTACCTGTGGTTTCTCGAGGGAAACATTCTGGGGCACATCGAGCACGGGCTGTCCCTGCATAGGCAAAATGGCTGAAGGCGCACCCAGAAGCAAGGGAGTCGGGGCGGAATCCGAGGAGATGGTCAGAGGCCTCGATCAACTGGAGAGAATCCTTTCCACCATATCAAAAGCCGAGGGAGAGCAAGCCTACTGGGAAATTAATAAGGAAGCTGCTCTCCCCGGATCCAACGTGGGGATCGAAGCTGAGCCCGCCGGAGCTGAGATACCGAGGAGAGGGCCCTGACCCCACGTCAGCGCCAAAGGAGAAAGACCCAAACCCTCAGATCTTACACCCAGGCATCTGTTCCGAGAGCCTCTTGGGTCCGAACTAGTCGGATATGACATGCTAAAGGTAAAGGCCGATGTCGAGGTACTCTGTATCATTGGCGCCAACCCCCTGATACCGGGGACCTAAACCATAAACTTTGATAGAGTTGGACCGGAAAAGGAGATATCGGGGTAAAAAAGGGAAGTGAGCTGCCCCCTCCAGAGGGAGAGAGGGCTGGCAAGACCCCCATCTGAATCTCGGTGCAAATGAATCTTCACATCATTTTGTCCATGTCCACCTCACTCAAACTCCTGGTGGAACGCAACAAGGCCACCGAAGCCAACTGGGAGGGTCGATGTGAAGAGGCCCTGGAAGAAGGTCTAGGCTCCTCCGGCGAGAATCTGGGTGAGCAGAGCCAAGGAGAAACTGGCCTGGTAAATATTTTTTGTTTTGGAGGAGGACCCACTGGATCCGTCCAGTCAGGAGATCTCTTACTCCCTTGGTCTTTCTCTTTATCTTTGTCTCTGCTCTTCTCTTTCCTAGGCTCCCTATCCACAGGCCTATGTGCCAGAGGTAGAGTCCCAGCCTGGGAGGGAGGGGAAGAGACTGTGGCTGTAGGAGAAGTGGTCACAGCCGTGACCATAAGGGAAGCAGAGGCAGCCACCTCCATAGAAGGAAGAAGCCCTTTTAGAATTAGTTTTGCCCTACAATCCTTCAGGGCCCTGAGGTTAAACCCCGCACAAATAGTACAATCAGTCGCAAGATGGGATGCCCCCAAACACATCACACACAGAGTGTGGCAATCAGCCAGAGATAACTTATGGCCACACACTGTGCATTTCCTAAAGATCAACTTAGACTGCTGATCTGCCATTACTAAACAAGGTTAAAGGCAAAAGGCACAAGCCCTAACATGCCCGGCCACACACACATGCTCACGTTCACTGACTAACAGTAAGGGAAGGGATAGGCCTACTCTAACTACTACTATGCTAAACTGTTCTAATTTTTACTTTTACTTTTTTGAAGGGAAGAAACACGACGTAAAATGGGGAGGTTAAGCAAAGGAAAGGGAACCTACCTGTCACTACCAGCAACACAAACTCCCAAATTATCTGAAAAAAATCAAGAAAACAGTCAAAATGCCTGTAGTGTAGAGTAAAACACCAAAGTAGTTTTTCAAACTGAATTTTATTCCAAATACATACGAAACCTCACAGATTAAAAAGCACACGTGTGCTTTTTATCTATGATGTTTCGTATGTATTTGGAATAAAATTCAGCTTGGAAAACTACCTCGGTGTTTTACTCTATGCTACAGGCACTTTTTGACTATTTTCTTGGTGATTTTAGAGTGCCTTTACACTTTACTTTTTCTTGTTACCTGAAAAAAATCACCTACCACGCCTGGAGCTCTGAGACCACGCTGCTTCGCAAAGCTGCTGCAAACGAGATTAGATGGAGGGGTATTATGGGTAAGGGGAGGAGCTCGGATCAGATGCTGGTGAAGCTGCCATCTCGGATCCAATTCCTACAGGTTGATATTCAAATGAAGTCCCCTACTTCAGATACTATCTTGAGTTCTCATGGGGGGGGGGGGGTGAAGGCTGCCAGCCTAGCTAGCTGGAATTTTCTAAATAATTCTAGGTTATTTGTGAATAGTAATGTGGTTTGTATGCTTGTCTTACAAATGTAAGAAAACTGTATGTTATGTGGTGAGCTTCAAAAATGTAACCACAGTGCACCCTACTGGAAAAGGGCAAAACTCTAAGAAAATAAGTTGAATTGTTTATGATGGTGGTTATCTCAGCTTGGAGACAGAATGTCTGCAGCTAGAAATTCTTTCTATTGCCTGGAAACAGAAATAATTACAGGTTTCCAAGGTAAAAGTGTTTAACAGTTTTACAATTTCTAGTTCTAGGCAAAACTTCAGAGAGATAAGTATTTTTTAACACAGAGGTGTTATATTTTAAGTTCCTGTTAGCCTGGAAACTAAAGGCAGAGGTGACAAGAATGATGTAATATGAGACAACCCAGCAGAAATGTTTGACAGTAATTTAAGAACTTTCTCAGAGAGAACATCTGTGCATTTTATATTTATCTCTGGACCTATAAACATCCATTCAGCACTTGTATTTGCCTTGCTCTGTAAGTAAGGCGTATATCATAGTATCTCTTAGAGATAGATAGGAAAACAGTAAGATCAATCTAGATGTTTTCTGTATTTGTGTGAGACTGTCCTACAATGTTGTTTTAAAATATTTCCTGTGATTCTGAAATCTGTTGTCACTGTGTTGAGTTATTGAGAATTGTCTTGCTCTTTTATTATTAAATATATTTAAACCTTTTAATTGTGGCTGTTTGTTTAGAGATATTTAAGCTCTTATGGTATTTGCATATGTGTTTGGTGACTCTGTACAGGCCACTCTTAAATAGCCTTCAAGTCTTGGTCACACTTACCATTTCGATAATAGTAACATTACACAGTGGAATTGGTCACCCCTTGTAAGGGCCTTACAGTAGCTGATAAGGGTGGTTGGTGGCAGCTCGTACTACCTTATAGTCTGGGCAGAAGGGGGCATAGCTAGTGAACCTGTGCCAACCTTCCCCAGGAATGTCTGTGTGTTTGTATATAAATCAAATCTCAAAGCTGACACGAAGCACTGGTTGGATAAATAGGGTGCTGGAGGTTTTGGCTTGACCACTCGGCTGAGATCTTAACCCTATAGCTGTGCTAGTGGGGAGTCTTACTGGAGATCTGGAGAGAGAGGGAGAAACCAGCCCAAGGCTGACTGTGATCTCTCTGTGCTCATAAGGGAAACTGCACTTTACTGTGTGTGTACTTGTCATCCTCCCAATGTGCACATCCCTCACTGTTGTTAGTGGTGAGGATTGAGGCTCCTTGATTACTGGGCCACTGCATGGGCATCACAGGGTGCATACATCTTAACTTGGCATGTGGTGTTAAATAACACCATGAGCTAGTGTTCAATAAATTTCACATCATACTAACACAGCATGCTTAGACCCTGAGTCTATCAGCTCTTTTCCACTACTCACAAATGTCATGCATTAATGCATACACCACCAAAACCTGTGCGTGTTTGTCTGGCATCTGTATAATGAGCCAAAAGCCACATCAGCACTGTCTTTACAACCTCGGTGATGAGTATGACATGCAGCATTGTCATAAATACTGGCAATTCAGCCAGGTCACCTGGCAGGCATCCAAACATAAAAAAGAGAAACTCCTGGCATACTGCAGAACCCAGAAGGTGGTAGTTCAAATGGCTCAGTATGTGGTTTCAAAGGAGGGTCTGGCATAAAGCCACAGGTCTTTGCTGGAGCATTACCCACTTGCACTCCAGCAAGGCTTCACAAATGTGCAGAAGTAAGTACTCAAGCACTGCATCATGCCTACCCCATTAACTGGGAATTGGAAGTTAAGAATACACTGCTTCTAGGATGATGGCTGCTGACCCCAGTTCTCACCTATCCCTTATGGCATCTTCTGATACCAGAGGAAGGAGTAATCAATGGGTCTGTGTCAACTGAAGACATGATTAAACAGTCAATGGGATAAGTGTCAAAAAGAAAGATAGACAAAAGATGCTAAAGAAATAGACAGCAGGCCTCAGTTACACTCTGTTGGAGACAGATCTGTTTCATAAACATCCCTCTGGTTCCCGTTCTCAAGGTCTTATCCATCTTCACTTCAGACCTAGTTCCCACTCTGGTTGCTGGCAGTACACACTGCCCTTCTCCTGCTCAGCCTGCAAAACATGCCAACAGCCAGTCTGATTCTAGGAAGCAGGCCTTCGAGTCACCTGGCTATACTTAAGTAGCTGAACTCAGGATCAAAAAAGAGCTTTTCTCAAGTCTCCTCCCACATCCTCATGTCCAATGGCCCATTTGAGGGTGGACAAATGGGTCTTCCTCAACAACAGCCCACAGGTCAGGATGTAGTTTTAAGACAAATGTTTGAAGTTTGGTGTGATGATGCCAACACTGGAACCAGTAGAGGCAATATCAAGTCTTCATGCTATCTCTGGAATGTACACACCCAAGCAACTGCTTCATGTGAACTGACACATGGTGTAATCCTGCTACACTCTTGACACCAACAAAAGCATTCACATGTCAGCACATCCCAGCTAGAGCAGGTGGGAGTAAGGGACCCCCCCCCCTTATAATTTTAGGATAAATCTGAGAACCTGGAGTCCATTACTTCCAAGACAGATAAGAAAAATGAGACCCCCATTCCCCACTGGATAATCCCTTTTTAACTCATTCCCTCCAGTGCAGTTCTTTTGAGTGTGTACCTTTAACTCCCAGTGGGTATGGCTTAAGCTTTTAAAAAATGAATTTATCACCTTACAGTTCTAACAAATAACATGTGTAAATGGGTTTGCCTTCGCTGAAGGTTGAACATCGAGCTGGCACCTTGGCGTTCGTGAAAATCTACTGCCAATCATTAGCGGACCGGAGTTCCGCTGTGGCGACCCCTAACCGAGAAAAGCCGAAAGACAACAACAACAGAGTTCTAACAAATACTCATTTACAGAGGTTAAGTTGTGTTTGCCATCATGTATGCTTCAAGATAAAATATTCTAATATCTTGTACACGGCATGGTTTTGGAATTATTAATGCAAATATAAACATAATATTTGACGCCTAGAGGAGCAGTAGGAGGTGACTGCAAAAATGCCTGGATGCGTCACTCATCTGTAATAAGTTAAAAAATGCATTTATTTGTATGCATTTTATCACATGTATTTGCCTTTTCCTACCATGTATATCTCATCTCTTTACTGTACATTTGTGCTGCTGTTTATCCACACTTGCTTTACTACATAATGTCTATTTTTTATAAGCTGTCTTCTAAAGTTTATGTTCAGCTGCTGTACACACTTTTTATTTCACACTGCATTTCTGTAGTACACTACCTGTTGTCAAGGCTGTGATTGAAAAGGGCTTTTGAAACATTTCTCTACATGTTTAAAAACACGTAAATAAACTAGCTATGAGGGTCCTCTCCCCTTCAGACCCTATTATCAAGGATATCTTCTATGCAGTCTGTAATCTCCTGGACTTTGCTCCAGTGGCTTTTAAGGAAACAGACACTTATGTTCATAGGTGTTTACTAAGCTAATGACCGCAGGGGTCTTTTAAAGCCTAGCCATGCATCCCAAATCTTTGACAAGTTCTGATACTCTTGATAAGTGCAAAATGGAGCTTGGGAGGTGAAACATTTACAAGCAGGGTCCTGAGAGATGAACCATTTGCAGGTTGCCTGTGTCTATTAGAGAGACAGGTGTCAAACCAGGGATGACTTTCCTGTTCCTCATCCAATTGTCCAAGTTACACTTGAATTGGGGTAGGGAGGAACCCCACCTTACATGGATGGGGAGCCTGTTCCAGAGAAGTGATAGTATATGGGATACATACATGTGTCTCCAGCATGTCCTATTTATAGTACAAGCAAGGTTCAAGTCTTTAGAACAGGGAATTATGGTGCTGTTTGTTTTGCAAATAATGCAGGAGATCCACCAGAGTTGGGTCTGATAATGCCTTGTATGCCAGGCACAGATCTCCCCTCAACAGCCTGTAGAAGGCAGAATACAGGTATAGAGCCTTGAGGCAGTCCTGTCAAGGACATGTTACTTGCACCCTGAATTCCTTCAGTGAGGAACCTCTATGGATGTTCCAGTTGTTGGATATGCCTGGTTAAGTACATAGCAAAGAAGGCACTGTACTCAGCGAAAGGTCTGATGAACGCTGAATACTGTGGAACAATTCCTTCCTTGGTCCTAGATACCATAAATTTGTTTACAAGTTGCACAACATAGAATGATTACCTCACTACTATAGGCACATGATGGTCAAAGGCTAGATTACTGTCAATGCGAGTGCACCAAGTCCCTGACTACGGGGTCAACTCTTACGGGTGTGTTGTCAATATGATAGTTACCAGGGGTGGATAACTTCCCAAAGGATACTATATACATTTCTTGGCATTTAGTTTTAGTCTATGGCTCTGACACCAGTTGTCTGTGTGTGTCAGCCCTTCCTGGAGAACATGTGTGTCAGTGGGTGATTCAATGACAGCTCCTAATTTGCAATCATCTGCAAATGTAGTCAGCCAGAGGCCATTGATATTGGCCTTGACGTCAGAGAAATAGATGGCAAAAAGAAGTGGTCCCAGGACTGATCCCGGAGGGATTCTGCTTGTGATTGGCCTTTTTGTAGAGGTGGACTCCTCAGTTCTAACTTCCTAGGTCCTGTCTGTGAGGCAGCTGGCTATCCCATTGGTGACATACGGGTTTGTACCTAACTCCTTAAGTTTGTCAACAATGCCCAAGTAAGGTATTGTGTCAAATGGCTTGACCAGAGCAAAGTAGGCAATGTGAGCCATTTTGCCCTCATCCACGTCTTTGGTGACCTTCTCAAAGAAGTCTACCAGCATGAGTAGGCATGACCTCCCATTGATGAAACCAAATTGGATTGGATCCAGTGTCTGGAGGCTTCCTATGTAATTATTGATAATTTCCATGATAATTCTTTCAATGGCTTTAGATACGAGACTAGTAAGACTCATAGGTCTGTAGCTTCGAGGGTCGATGTAGATGGCCCACCTTTATGTAGACAGCCCTACTTTTTCTTCACAGTTTCCCCAGCTATGCTTGATCAGCATAATTTTGCTCTCTCACACTTTTATGGGATCTTTTCAGTTCAGAATAGATCCAAGTATCACAATAATTTTCCATCTTGCTTCCAATCAAGGAGTGTAATGACTTGGACAAGGTGGGCATGAAATTACTGCCCTCTGCCATGTTAAACTGTTATCACCCTGCACAATTCACTTCCTTCATAAATTTATCTTAGTTTTCATTTGTTAAATGGGGTAAAACACTAAAACACTAATCCTCATGGACCACTTTCAGAAATGCCCGATAGTTATGAACCAGAAACACAGCTAATAACGAAAGTAGGTCATTCAAAACTGTTACAAGACTGCATGCAAGGCCAACAAGCAGTCACAACAAAGTAGGCAAATTAGCAAACTAATGACAGGTATAATAAATAAATAATCTGGCATGAATGTAGAATGCAATACATAACATACTACATACAGTAAAAAAAAGTTACACAAAATGGGAGGAAACAGGAGAAGTTGGAATGATTATGGTAAAAGCTTCCAGGTGAAGATTATTAGTAGTGAAAGACAGTCATTTCCAAACCTTAGGCCTAATGAGAGAGAAAATAGTTAGAAGGGCTAGACTGAAAGACAGAAGAGGAGTAAAATAACAGCTGGAAGTTCTAGTAGTAAGTTGACTTGTAAGAAAGAAGAATGTCAAGTTGTTTAAATAGTAGTGACTCCAGTGAAAGCCATGTCCACTGCTCTACTGATATCCATTTAACTTTTGCAAGGACATAGAGAGGGTTTTGAACCAGGAGACATGGTTGGACATGGTTTACAATACTTAAACATTATTCTTGGATGCAGCAGCTACTACTGGAAGTCCTTAGTCTACCTGGACACTGAGAATACCCTTTCCCACATCTTCCTTCTGGAGGGAGAAAGATGACATTTTTCTGGCCAAAAAAGTAAATGGCTGATTTCAACTCATGTTTATAAGAGGGATATAAATATAATGAGGATTCAAGCCAAACACCCAGATAACTACTAAGGAGAAATTACTTCTGAGGTTTCTCTTTATTCAGTCTGGCAAACAGTCTGTTAATGGATATCTATACAAGCAAGGGGGTATGTGGTGTTATCTCTTGTGGAAAGAGATTAGGAAGGACGTTGGTCACAAAAAAGGGCATCACAATCTCAGCATTTCAAATGTTGTACTGAACAGACTGTTAGACTCCTTGATTTGCATCTCCATTTCTTTCCTGAAAGAAATTAAAAATAAACCAAGCAAACTGTGGATTCAGGAACAGCATATGTTGGGATCTTCAAGGTGTGGGGTACTTCAGATATTGCCTCATTTGCCACAAAAGAAAAACTACTCTCATCCTTTTCTGTAAGGTGCAGTATGGCAACAGGGAGTTAGCAATGGAAGCATTTTCCATTTCATGACAACCCAAAATTCATAGAAGACAGACAAAACTTATCTCCTTACTGGATGAGAAGGGTGTAGTTTCAGGCTTTCAAGTCCCTACAAATACAGGAAACTCACTTGAGTTTTAGCCAAACGGGTCCCCATGACTAGCTAGGCAATTGGCTCTTCCTCAGGTCCTGGCTCCTACTGTCAATCCTCTAACTTCAATGGAAACGAAAGTTATGTAGAATTACAGATCATCATTATATCCATCTGCTTTAACACCAGGCCAAGCTGGTGCAGGCACTAGTTTGTTCAGCATCTTTAAGAGTCCCCAGGCTCTATATCTTCCCTCAGTTCCCTTAATATCTTACATTTCTCTGCTTCTACAGATAAAATGTTCCTCTGAACAGACTGCATAAAAATACACAATAAAAAAGCATGCATACCACACAAACACCCACATATCACTTCCAAAAATTGGTATAGATTAACTCCCACCTTTGGTGTCTTTTAAAGATACTAACAGACGAACACGCCATCTTAACATGAGACTACTTCTTTTACTTTAGACAGGATACAGAATTAGATGAGCCTAGATACTATTAAGATCCTAATAGCGTTATTAGTAATAGCAGCAGAAAAAAAAACTGGAAAAGGAAAATCTGCTAACACAACCATGGAAGAAGTAATTGAGATTATGGATAATCCAAAAGCTAGCACATTTGCCTTTGGTGCAGAAGGCTGTGGGTTCTATTGCCATACCAGGTAGATCAATTGCTGACACTGCAGAGCAGTATAAGTGGGATGCTGCACCCCTGAGTGTCATCCTTCAGATGAGATGCTATATCAAAGTCTCAACTGCTTGAGTTGGTGGAAGCTTACATGGATGTAAAAGAAATCTCATGGCACCTATCGAAAAGAGTGAGGGGACTTCATTTATTCATTAATTTTTTATCATAATAGTTAGAAAAAACATAATTAAAACTTAATTCAAATATATCAAATTAATTCATCATCCCCAAACATTTTGAAAAGTTTCTTCATCTTATAAACAATAAACACATGCCAAATTTGACTACGCAAGAAATTCCTGACATCTTATTCCATAAATACCACAAAGCAGAAAGAACACCATCAAACAGATCAATATTATAACAAGTATAAACTATTTAATACACATAATCATATCCATTTTATCAAAAACATCATACCTAAATTATTTTAAATTCTATGCAATTTTTGCTCTGACATTTAATAAAAATATTTAGTCTCTTCTAGAGTACATATTCTACATAATCTGTGCTGCCTTCACTTGTATTTCTTTTCTGCTTTTACAGATGTCTGCATCATCAGATACTACATAAAATCATGCAATTCTAGATCATCTTTTAACCTTTCCTTTCTATCCTTATTGCCTTTTTAATAGCAACACTTATCTTCCCAAACTTTTATATAATGAAAAGTATTCATAATAGTCTCATACCATATTTTCCTAGAACCAATGAACCCATTATGTACATCTTTCCATCTTTTAATCAAATCATAATTCTGTTCTTTAGTCAAATAATTTTCCTCCCATAATTCTTTCTATCTCAGTATTCTTCCTACTGTCTTGATATATCCCTTCATCTAATTTATTTACCATGACATTCCCAATTCTTTTCTGTATAATCTTCATCAAAAGTTTATAATCAACATTATTTAATGTTGATTGTCTCAAAGATTTGTCTCTTCTATCATCTTTCTTAAAAATAAATGTAATAACACCCTTGCATATCTTAAAACTCATACCATTTTAACCAATACTTCAAAATTAGAACAAAAACTTTTTTTCCTTTCATCCATTCTTTTATAAAAATCGTAACTTAACCCATCAGGACCTGGCATACTTAGCTTTTTAATTTCTTTCAATATATTATTCACTTCCCTAAAATGTATACTTTTAACCGTTAAGTTGCTTACTTCTTTACTTTTTAAACATACCATTCAATTTTCTCACAAACAAATTCTTTGCATAATTTTAAAACACATTTTGTAACTTCCCAAATTTCCTTTATTCAAAACTTCTCATTTCAACTGCCAGATTAAGTCATTCTACCATTTCTTTTTTAATATTTTTCCAAAAAAAGGCAAAACTTCTTTAGTTTTCCCCTGAACACCCAAATGTTTGGCTGTATAATAGCTTTTAATTTTAAATAAATTCTCCCCATATATTTTTATTCTTTTGCAATCTAAAATCATTCTCTTCAAAATATTTATCAAACTCCTGAAATAATACATTCTACTTCATTTTTGTAACTTTCCAAAATATATTTTCCATTATCAAACATTTTTATATTTCCCTTAAATACTACCCCACTACTGTTCCAATTAATTATAGAATGGTCTCATAGTACAATGATCTTTCCACAGTTTATTAATCTGTCTTAAATGTCTCTTTCTCTTCTATAGCTCCCATCATTACACTAGTTTTCTTACCATCTGTAATGTATCTTTCAACAGTAACAAACCATGAAACTATAGCATAATGATCTGAAAAAATACCTCATATCATTACAATATTTTTCAGTCAGACTTTAAGAAAAAAAAATATAGTCTGACTCAATTTTTAAATTACTTCTTACATATGTGGACTCTCTTCTTGTACTTAACCGCAAATTTATTTATTATTTATTTATTTTATTTTATTTTACATTTGTTATCCGGGAAATTCCGACTGGACCAGATCCATTTTCAGCGGAGGCCCGGGGAGAAAAGCTCCAACATCAATTTATACAAATACAGTACATCCAGCATAATACACAAAACAGGTTACATAATGTATGCTGAGAATAGTAATATAACAAGAATTAATAAAAACACTCCAGGTAAAAGAAGATATACAACATGGGTAAAAAAATGACTCTGTTTAATTAGTAGCTTAAAGGTTCTAACATACTTCCCAATTTTCCTATGTGCCTTTCTTAAATTACAGCTAAAGCCTCCCATCATAACATTCCTTTTAGCATCAAAAATATATTGATCTCTTGAAAAAAAAATTCTCTTTTCTTAAATTGTGCATATGTATATACTCCTATTGACTCCCACCCTGTTTTCCTATCACTTAAATCATACACATCAACTTGGAATTATTACAAAAAAATCTAATATTTTAATGCTTTTCTTCTTTAAAAAATTGCAATTCCAGAACACACATCTTCTCCAAAACTCCATCTAATCTCCTTACTCCAAATAACTTCAGACTGTTTCTTTATTTTATTACTTAACCTTCTAACATCCTGCAAATAAATATCACAAAATCCTGTTTCTGCCACCATTTAAGCAGGTGTAATCTCCTTTTATCATTCAACAAATTGTTGAAGTTTACAGAAAGAACTTTAATACTATTCCTTTCCTATTATTTTTGTAAAATACTTCTTCTTCTTGTATTGGCAGTTAGAAATAGACCCTTTGTCCACTTCTTTTCCCTAACCTACCTTCCTCTTCTTCAGCACTCAATAATTCCAAACGATTTTGTACTTCAATCCCCACCACCCTCAACCCCTTGTCTCACCTTTTCATAATGGTCTATACCACAATCGGCTCATTAATATCACTTACATGACCCACCATACATGTTCATCAGTTTTCACATTTCCATTTACCTTCTTACAATTAAACCAAAAATGATCCATAGCACCACACCTTCGATACAGTTTTTTTTTTATAATTATTCATCACATTCCCCCCACCACACACAAACAACAAATTACTAGGGGAAAATATTAAGTGAGTATCAAAGCCACAACTGGGCTGTCCTCAATATCATAACATTTCTTTTTTCCCCATTTACAGAAATACTAGGTAAATCACAAACATTTCCCTCTTTACAATCTAAATGCACATTAGCTTCCCATGATCCATTCAACTCTGTTAGAATGACTAAGCATAACGTTGAATCCATTAACTAAGTACCATAGTAAGCAAAATTATTTTTTATCATAAGCAACCAAAAACTTTTCAGCTAACTCAAACAACCAACAGTTCTGTGTTATCCTTTTTCATTATTCCTCACGACTGGGTCTTGGATCAGACTTTGGATCTGATCCAGCACTTCACAGGCATAGATTCAAGACTCAAGCTCCTCCCTCCCCCATAATCCCCTTCTACACTGTAACTCTCAGATTAAGTTTGCTGCAGGAACCCAGGAGAATATGAGAACTTTAACTAAGGGAAGTATAGGCCAGGAGCCCAAGACTCCAGCCTCCTCAGATCTCCTACAGAGCACAGATGGGGGAAGGTAGGCAGGAAGTGAGGAATAATTTAATAGGATAACAGAGATGCCAAGTTATGGTAAGTACATAACTGTTAATCTGATGTTATCCATTTCATTATTCCTCATGACTGGATCAGAATTCCCAGCTACAAAAGTACACTGGGCATCCGTATCTAAGGATGTGCCTGAGCACTGTGGAACCAAAAGATGTTCTGTTTCTGGATGCAATATCCAATTTGTAATGAGAAACAAAGGTATGAGGAGTGGACCAAGTGGCTGCGGCACAAATGTCATCTATGGACACCCTTGCAGAGAAGGTTAACAAGGTAGTAACCAACCTAAGAGAGTGAGCCTTAGGTGGATGAGGTAACTCCCAGTTCCTGGGAGAATAAATGGTGGAAATACAGTTTGAAATCCATTGAGAAATTGTAGCCTTAGACACTGCTTGACCACATCTGTTCAAGGAGAAGACTACAAACAACTGATCAGATTTCCTAAAAGGTTTAGTCCTGTGCAAGTAAAATCTTAACTGTGTATGTACTTCCAGAGTATGGAGGAGATACTCATCTCTGTTAGAATGATTTGGATAAAAAACAGGTAGCTGAATAGACTGGTTGATATTATTTTCAGTGGCTACCTTGGGCATGAAGGAAGGATTAGTTCTTAAGGCCACCCTTTCCTTATGAAAAATGATATATGGCAGCTTGGCTGACAAAGCCTGTAATTCCAAGACCCTCTTAGCTGAAGTTATGACCACAAGAAAGGTAGTCTTCCAGGACAGGAATTTGATATCACAGGAATGAGCTGGCTTGAATGGACTTTGAGTGAGAGACTGCAACATCATAGTCAAATCCCAAGGGGGAGAAGGATGTTTTACAGGAGGCTTGAGGGGAAAAACATCTTTCATGATGGCCTTGCATAGTCTGGAGGAAAACGTAGGCTCCCTAGTAAGAAGAAAATTATAAATGGCCTTCAATTGCAGTTTTACAGTAGAGAAACTGACACCGTCTTGATAAAGGGATGATAAAAACAGAATATCCAAAACTGGAGCCGAGAAAGGGTCAAGATTCCTTTCAGCAGCCCAAAAGGAAAAACGTTTCCACTTACTGTTAATGAGTTTTTGAGTTGGCAGTTTCTGAAAGGCTAGAATAATTTTGCTAACAGGGGAAGCCAGCCTGGACTCCCTCAGTAAGAAGGGATCAAAGATTTGTGGGTTGCAGCTACAAGGGGTGAGAGATGAGATCTGGTATGGGATCCAGCATCCGTGGTGGATACTTCAGATGAGACCATAGGAAGGGGAACCACACCTGACGAGGCCAAAAAGGGGCAATGAGGATCATGGAATACTTCAGTCTGTGGGCTTTCTGCAGTACCTTGGGGATCAATGGGATAGGTAGATATGCATAAAGGAGATCTGGAGGCCAATCGTGGACTACAGCATCCATTGGGAAGTGCACCTCTGGGGGAATCTGGGCAAAGTACCTGCTGCATTTGTTGTTCATTGGAGATGCAGAGAAGTAGCAGCAAGGTTGGCCCTATTGGCCAAATATCTGAAACACCACTGATGAATTCAGGGACCACTTGTGTGGGTTCAAGATAGACCTGCTGAGTCTTTCTACCAATACACTGGACCTCCAGGAATGTGCGCTACAAGAAGAAAGTGACTGGAAGAAATTGCCCATTCCCACACTCTCATGGCCTCTCTGCACAGCGGATAAGAATGTGTTCCCCCTGCTTGTTGATGTACCAGACAACTGAGATGTTGCCTATATGAACTGCAATCATCCCCAGAGAAAGGTGATCCTGAAAGACTTGCAATGGCAGGAGGACTGCTTTCATCTCTAAGACATTTATGTGCAACTTGGTCCCTGATGGGGACCACGTGTCTTGAACCGTTCTGCCCTGAAAATTCCCCGCCACCCTAGGAGGAAAGCATCCGTGGTCACTGTGGCCATGGGAGGGGGAAGAGAAAAACTTCTGCCTTGGAGGAGATCCTCTGAAAGAAGCCACCACTGAAGATGCCTCCTGCAAATGTGTGTCAACGAGATTATCATCGACATTGGATGATAAACAGTGGACAACTGGACTGCTAGCATCCACTGAAGTATCCGCATGTAATACCTCACCAGTGGAACAAGGAGGATAGCTCCAACATGGACCCCCAGAGCTTTGAGAATGAGATGCGCCTGCAATGATGGGACCTCTAGAATCACCCTGACCTGCTGCCTGATCAAGTCCACTCTCTGATGGGACAAAGCTGCAGTTTCTGTCACTGTGTTGAGTTGGATCTCTATAAATTACAGACTTTGCAGAGAAGTCAGTTTTGACTTGGCAACATTGACAGTAATGTCCAACCTGCTGAAGGTCTGAAGGAGGTACTGTGTCACTAACGTCAATCGATGCTTGGTGTTCGCCATGAGGAGCCAATCATCCAGGTATGGAAAGACCTGTAATCCCTGCATTTTCAGGTGAGCTGCTACCACTGCCAAGCATATGGCAAACACCTGGGGGGTTGTGGTGAGCACAAAGGGCAGGGCTCTGAATTGAAAATGATTGGCTCCCAGCCAGAAGTGCAGATGCCTCCTGGAGCATCTATCTTGCTGTGATAGTAGGCATCTTGGTGGTGTATACAGCACATCCACTCGTCCTTCCGCAACAACAGCAGGATAGACTGAACAGTGACCATCTGGAACTTCGACTTCTTGACAAATGATTCAACTTGCTGAGGTCCAAAATCAGATGCAGGGCCCCAGTCTTTGTTGGCACCAAAAAGAAGCAAGAATAAGTTCTGGACCCTCTTTGTCCTGCTGGGACCTCCTGGATGGCTCTTTTTTCTAGAAGTTTTAGAACTTCTCTCTGGGCCAGTTCTCTCTGAGTTGGTGGTACATCAAGAAGAACTCTCTTGGGACTTGGAGTAGGTTGGGAAAAGGGAATATTATAACTCTTGGGTATGCTATAGAGTGCTCACTGATCATTTGTTATGGCTGTCCAGGCAATTGCATGCAACAAAAAACAACCTCCGACTTTTTCCAAGGCAGGTCAGTCGAGCAATGCCTCAGGGGTGCTGAAAGGGCTTCTTAGAGAAAGATTCCCTGAAGCCCTGCTTCTGAGGACCCCCTCTGCCTCTAGGGTGGTGTCTACCACTGTATCCTCTTCCCCTGCCTCTGGAAGTGGATTCCTCTGGAGGGTCCTGGAAGGAACTTTGCAACTTTTGGAACAAAAGTTTATTACCTTCCCACTGGTTCTTGGAAAAAGACCATTGAGGGGTAGAAAACCATCTCCACCACCGACAGCATCTCCCCTTCCTGCTCACTGCTGGTCATAGTCTCCTTGACTGATGGCTGAAAAAACAAGAAGTCAAAGGGGCCATTCATGAAAGCCACCTTGAAGGATTCCGCGAATCCGGACAACTGCATCCACGCATGACGCCTCAAGGCAATGCCTGCACCAGCCTCTCAAGAGGTACCATCAGCAGAATTAGAGACCAACCTCATCGAGGAATGGGTAAAAAATGATAAGAGTGGTGAGCTTAGGAGCGACTTTCTTGAGGTCCTCTGCAGACATCAACTCCGAAAGAGATTTGTTTAGTTCAGTAAATGGGTCTCTTGGGAGGTGGGTAAAGTGTGCTATATAGTTAAGAGCTCTCAGACCAAAAGTGACTGAGGCAGAGACATGCTTCCCATGTCTGTTGATTGCCAGAGACTCCTTGTTTCGGGGATGGATGGTGGAGCTCTGTTCAGACAGCTCCTTTCTGGTGGCTGCAGTGACCAATGGCATTGACTAGAACACCTTTGCTCCAATGCAGCCTGTCTAAAGGAGGGCTCAAGAACTTGTCAGCCTTCTTAGGGACCGGTTCTATGCTGTGAGGTTCCTTCCACATCCTGCGCACAATAAGGTTGATGAACTTGTCCGCAGAGGGGAACCCAGGAAGTAGATGGGCCAGTCCTGAAAGCCTTCAGGAACACAGATTCCTCCGATGAGGGTTGGGAAGACCATTTGCCTTTATGTTTTAACAGCTCCAGAATGTCTCCAAAGGAGACATCAGGTGGAGACCTGGAGACACATCCCCCTCATCAAAATCTGTGTTCTCTGTGAGGAACTCCATGGGCGAGTTCAAGTGGCTCCTCTTGCACTCTCTCTTCTACAGTACCTCTGCTGTGTGGGGCACAGGGGAGGACTCAGAAGAGAGGGGAACCCCCTGGAGATTGGATGCTGCGTGAAGGCAATCTCGGGAGGACTGACCCTGGACAGGATGGATGCGGTCAGGGCTCAGAAAAGTGACAGGCTGGGATGTACCCAGTAGAGGGGAAGACACTGCTCCAGACCTGGAGAAAGTCCACTTTACCACCTGAAAAGCCAAAGGACTCAAGGAAATTCCCTCCCAGTCCCCGGTAGCTGAATCCACCTGGGACAAAGCAGCGGAGCTAAGCCTGGGTCTCGGCCCTCCAAACAGTACTGCCCCTAAGCTGTCGAGTGCTGAGGCCCCCGGAATGGACTGATCCAACAAGCTCAGATTCTGATCTCCTCCCCAAAGACCCAGTGCTGACCTCTTGGAGCCAAGACACACTCTGATCCAATGGCAAAGGGATCAAGCTGGTCATGGACACTGATGGAGTCAGAACAGCATGCATTCCTGGACCCATCAACACCTCCCTCGGGTGAACTGGTGAATTCCCAGACCCGTCAATCCTCCTCTCAGGTGAACTGGTTCCTGGAGTTCCTAAACAGGGAGAACTGGAAGAGGAGGGGCAGCCTTGGGGGCAGAGAATCTCGCCCAACCCAAGCTGGAGATACCAAGAGACCCATCTCTATCTGAGCCCTAAGAAAGCACCTCATCATCCTGTCCATATTTGTAGGTAAAAGGATCCTGGAGAATCTAGAGGAGGCCGAAGAATGAATGGATTTAGCTGGGGAAGCAACCCTGTACTCTGAAACTGCCCTACGATGCTCCCAATCTGAAAAGATCAGTTCTAATGCCTAGGAGCCAAGTGCATTAGATTTCTGGTGGATTCTGAAGGAGAACCCTCAAAAAAGTAATGCTGGATCCAACAAACATGTCAGACTCAACATCTGTTGAACCACCTTCCTCAGATACAAGGGAATAGATGGATCTGAGGGAAACCGAACTGCAGTAGGATCTGAGGGCCTCTGATCCAAAGAGACTTCGGAACCTATTGATGAATCCTGAGACACCAGATCCAAGATGGCCAAAGACAGTTTTGGATCTGGAGATCTCTGATCCAAACGCCTAGGGCATTTCTGAGACATAGGAGGAGAAACACCTGGGGAAACAGAAGGGGCTTTCCTCTTGGACTCCTTAAGGCCAGCAGAAGATGGGCACACACGCACACACACAAAACACTGCAGCAAACCTCTCACAGCATCTAGAAATAAGCCTAAGCCTGACAGTCATAGAAAGTGAGAATGCCTAGTTATGGTGGGTACATAACTTTTAAATCTGATATCCTTTTCATTCTTCCTCAATTTATGGGACAGAGTCCCCAGCTATGCTGATCTTGGGTGGCCCTCATGGTGGGAAATTCCGAAGGACAGCCAAGCCAAAGGCAGCTCTGTTTCTAGAAATAATATCCAATTTGTAATGAGTAACAAAAAAGTGAGCACTGGACCATGTAGCTGCAGGACAAATGTGTATAGATGTTCTTGATCAAAAAGCAGATGATGTGGCCATGGCTCTGGCTGAATGAGCCTTAGGAGATTAAGATAATGTTATGCCTTTCTGATAATAAATCCAGGAAATACAGTCTGTTATCCATTTTGCTAGAGATACTTGGGATACTGGATAACTTAGTCTTTTTGGAAAAAAGAAAACAGAGTTGGGTCGATTTTCTGAATTGTTTTGTCATATGAAAATAAAAACATAATTTCCCTTGTGGAAAATGTGCTATATGTAAACATGTTGTAAATGAAGTGAATAAAATAAATGGCAAAATTTTTGATACAAAAGGCAAATATACATGTATGAGCAAAGGTGTTGTGTATGTCATATTCTGTGATTGTAACAAATACTATATTGGAGAAACAAAAAGAATGCTAGCAGATAGGATAAAAGAACATATTAGAGATGTTAAAAATAATAAAATTACTAGTCCTATTGCTGAGCATTTTAACTCAGTACACCATGGAAATATTGAGAATATAAAAGTGTCTGTTCTGGAACATGTTCCATTATATTATAATGATGTTGATAGGCAAAAAAAATATGTTAAGACAAAAGGAATGCATTTTGATTATGAAATTTGGGACTTTGCATCCACATGGAATGAACAGAGAATGTAACTGGCAATGTCTTGTTTAAGACTATGACTTTAAATATATTCAAGCTATGTGATTTGATAGTTTAATTATGTAATTGATTGATTACTTGTTTTTTGTATATATTGCAAGTGTTTTATGAGTTTTACTGTTTTACTCTGTAAAGGCTGTTGGCCGAGGCGCTAGAGAAGGAACTGTTCAACGAAATAAATTTTATTGGAAGGTAGAGCTGGGACTCACTGATAGTCTTTGTTGTTTATATATAAAAACATAATTGTCTGTGCACATCAAGAAGATAGCATGTTCACACTTTTTTTGGAAAAATATGGAAAGAAAATTGGTAAATGGATGGATTGGTTAATGTTATTCTCAGAGGCCACTTTAGGCAAAAGAAAGGGTTAGTCCGTAAGGACAACCTATCCTTATGAAAAATTATGTAAGGAGATTTTGAAGAGAGAGCCTGGAGTTCAGATATTCTCTTTGCAGATGTGATGGCTACCATGAAAACAGTTTTCCATAACAGAAACTTCAGATCAGATTTACCTGAGGACTCAAAAGGTTTCTTCATTAAGCTCTGTAGTACAACTGCCAGATCCCCAGGGTGGTGAAGGATCTTTTATGGAGGCCTTAGAAGAAAAAAAATCCCTTCATGAAAGCTTTACATAGTTTGGACAAAGCCAGAGAAATATGTTTGCTCCCCTCGTGAAAATTAGAAATCCCTGCCACATGAAGTTTAACTGCAGAGAAACTAGGTCCTTTCTCAAAAAGCATTGTCAAGAATTGGAGAATTGTAGAGACTGGAGCAGAAAAAAAGGGAGAAACTTTTCCATTTGCTTTTGTATACTTTTTTGGTAGATTATTTCTGAGAAGCCAAAATAATATCATGGACAGGGGAAGAAAGCCTGAGCTGCCTAACTATTACTGGAAGAACAGAAAGCATGTGGTTAGTCTTAAGGCTCAAATGTTGGGATGTTGAATCCTAATGGGTGTGACAGGAGATCCAGAGTTAGCTCCACTATCCATGGAGGATAACGAAGATGAGACCATAGGAAGAGGAACCATACTTGCCGAGGCTAGAAGGGGGCTGTGACGTCCCTCCACTGGGTCAGTGATCTAGGAGCCTCAATCCTCACCACTGACACTGGTGGGGAACATTCACTGAGAAAAAAAGTACAGTTTTGTACCTACCATAAATGTAGATGTTCGAAGATCCACATTGCTGCAGTCCTTACACTAGGGTAGTCCGCTGTCCTCGGTCGGCCCGACTATCAAAGTATAAGGCTGACGTCGGTCAAGGCACATTTGACTGACATCAGGACGCCAGGGTACAAATGCGCATGACCGACGTCATATCCTCAGTCTTTTCTTGCCCCAGATGTCAGAAGACCCTAGAAATAAAGGTCAAAACCAAAAAACAGCAAACCAACAACCAACCACCCTAGCACTAATAATATGTACAATATATACAATATACACTCTATTTACAACCCAACCCACACAACCGCCTCCAAGAGGGGAAGGAGGGAGGGTAAATTGGACTGCAGCAATGTGGATCTTCGAACATCTACATTTATGGTAGGTACAAAACTGTACTATGTTCTTCATCTCACATTGCTGCAGTCCTTACACTTGGGTAGAATCCCAAAGCAGAGGTAAGGGAGGATGGCTAAACTATAAGGTAGCAGGAGCTGCCAAAATGCCTTGCAAAACAGCAGTGGCAAAACCAGCCCTGGATTTAGAGTAAAGTGGAAGGTGATAATGCCTAGAAAAAGTATGCACTGAACTCCAAGTAGCTGCCTCCAAAATATCCTTAGTTGCCACCCCCCAAAAAAGCTGTCGAAGTGGCAGTAGCCCGAGTGGAATGAGGCCTAATCCCAGCTGGAATTTCCTTGCCATGATGGGAATAACAGAAAGCAATGCAAAACCCAATCCACTTAGAAATAGTTTGTTTTGACACAGGCTTGCCCTGAGAACTCAAAGCAAAAGAAACAAATAACTGCTGAGACTGCCTGAACCCCTTAGTTCTGTCCAAATAATATCGCAATTGCCTGTGTACATCTAAAGTGTGCAAAATCTTCTCCCCCTTACTTTGGGGATTTGCATAAAAAGTAGGCAAATGAATAGTTTGGTTTAAAGCCACACTAGAAACCACTTTAGGCATAAAGGAAGGATTAGTACGTAAAGATACCCTATCCTTATGGAAAATTAAGAAAGGCTCAACCGCCATAAGGGCCTGTAACTCAGAAACCCTTCTTGCAGAGGTAATAGCCAACAAAAAAGCAGTCTTCCATGATAAAAACTTTAACTCAGCAGTAGCTGCAGGCTCAAAAGGTTGTAGAGTGAGTTTCTCCAACACAAAATTGAGATCCCAAGCAGGCGTAGGAGCTCTTCGTGGGGGTCTTATATTCTTTGCCCCTCTAAGAAATTGCTTGAACAAAGGATGAGAAAACAATGGTGGGTCACAATCATAGTGAGCTGAAATTGCTGCAGCATGAACCTTAATAGAAGAGAAGGACAAACCTTTGTCCAGTAACTCAGTAAGATATTAAAGAGCCACACTTAAATTAGGCTCAGAAATATCAAAATCCTTTGCTGCACTCCAAAATAAAAATCTCTTCCATTTATCTGCGTACACTTTCCTTGTACTAGGCCTTCTAGCTTCCAAAATAACATTCAAAACCTGCTGTGGAAGTGGAGGCCCACCATGGCTCAAAACAGAATATGCCAGGCTGTTAGGTGCAGAGAGTGAAGCTTGACATTGAGCAAATGACTGTCCTCCTGAGACAACAGGTGTGGAATCGAAGGTAAAGGCCATGGAGGCTTCCGTACCAGGCTTCTCAGTAATGGGTACCAATGCTGTCGAGGCCAATCTGGAGCTATCAAAATCATCCTTGGCTTGTCTTGTCTGGCCTTCAGTAGTACCTTTGGGAGGAGAGGCAGAGGTGGAAAGGCATACACATGAAGATTGCTCCAATTGAAAGAAAGAGCATCCACTTTCCAAGCTGTGGGATGAAACCTTTTTGTGCAAAACTTTGGCAGCTGGTGGTTTAGTGGAGAAGCAAACAGATCTATGTCTGGAGTTCCCCATGACACTGTCAATTTCTGAAATACATGAGGATCCAATTTCCACTCGTGGGGATCCATAATTTGTCTGCTCAACACATCTGCTAAGGAGTTCTGTGCTCCTGGCAGAAACCTTGCCTGAAGATTTAGCTGTAAACTGAGAGCAGTCTCCCACAAAATCATTGCTTGCCTGCAGAGGGATAAGAATGTGTTCCGCCTTGCTTGTTGATGTACCACATGACAGTTGTGTTGTCTGTTAGAATCAACACCTGCCCTGGAAGAAGTAAATCCTTGAAAGCTATTAATGCAAACTGGACTGCTAACATCTCTTTCAAGTTGATATGTAGATGCTGTAGTCCGGCAGGCCACTTGTCTTGTATCCACTTTCCATTCAGATGAGCTCCCCAAGCTATGTCTGAGGCATCTGTCGTTAGAATCTGACTCGCCTCTGGCCGGGTCACAGAGAGTCCCTTGTTTAGGTGACATTCCTGAGCCCACCACAAAAATTCCTTTTGAATGCAAGGTATTATTTGAATGACAGTGTCCAAATCCTGGCAGTGCTGTGTCCATACATTTTTGAGATACCATTGCAGCTTCCTCATATGCAGTTTGGCATTGGGAAGCACCAGAATACAAGATGCCATGAACCCCAAGGCTTGAAGGACTGTCCTTGCAGTCAGCCTGGACAGATGAGACAACTGATGAAAGTAAAGGGAAAGATTCTTTTGTTTGTCCGGGGTCAAAAGGCCATCTGGGAAGCTGTATTCAGTCTCACACCCAGAAAGCACATGTCCTGAGAGGGTACTAGACTGGACTTTATTTCGTTCACAGAATACCCCAGGCATCTTAGCACTGCTATCACATAGTGTAGATGATGAAGAAGTTCGTCCTTTCCTTGAGCCAGAATCAGGCAATCGTCCAAGTAAGGATAAATCTGTATTCCTTTTAACCTGAGGAAAGCTATCACTGGAGCCAGAACTTTTGTGAACACTCTGGGCGCAGTAGATAAGCCAAAGGGCAATGCAGAGAACTGATAATGAGAAGTCCCAGCTCGAAAACGCAGATACTTCCTGCAACTCAGTCTGATAGGAACATGAAGATAAGCCTCCTTGAGATCCAAAGTTACCATCCAATGATCTTTGCCCAGCAGAGGTAAAAGCTGCTGTAACGTCAACATTTTGAACTTGGGAATGTCCAGATAAGTGTTGAGGATAGATAGGTCCAAAATTGGTCTCCACGTGTTCCCTTTCTTTGGTACTAGGAACAGGCGAGAATAAAATCCTAGGCCCACCTCTGGCATAGGGACCGGCTGAATGGCCCCTATTTGGAGTAACAGAGAAATTTGCTTGTGAGCCTCTATTCTTTGTGAAGGAGGAACATCTGGCATGCCTTTGAAAGGAGGCAAGGTATGGAAATAAAACCTGTAACCGTGGTGTATGATATCCAATACCCATCTGTCTTGGGTAATTAAACTCCAATTTTCTTTGAAAAGTGCCAACCTTCCTCCCAAAGGTGCTGCCAGGCGAGAAGGCTCTGGCAGCTGAAAAGGTAGGTCATTGGGTCTGTTTACGAAAGGACTGACCCCTGCCCTCACCCGAAGACTGTGCAGGAGAACTCCCCGTCCTAGGCCTGAAAGAGCCCTGAGCTCTGCCCCTACCACGTCTAGCTCTACCCCTAGACTGGGAATCATAAGAAGGATACGACCACCCTTTAGCAGGCCAATTTCTACTAAACTTTGGAGGCTGAACCTGCAAAAAATCTTTAACAGTCTGCATAGACTTAGCCTTGTCTTCCATTTTCTTTAAAACTGACTCAACAGGAGAACCAAACAACACATCAGATTGTAAAGGAGCATCTAAAATCCTTGTTTTAACATGGTCAGATAAATTCTGATCCCTCAGCCAGGCGTGCCTGCGAATAACTGACCCAGTAGCAGCCACCCTAGACGAGGCCTGTACAGCATCAAAACCACATTGCAAAGAATGCTTACCCACCTGTTCAGAAACATGAACTAAATCTTGCAACTCTTTACAATCAATACCTTCCGCCAGAGCATCAACCTTAGACTTCAATTGTGAAAGGAGATAATTTTGGTATTTCAACATGTGAAACTGGCAATTCAAGGCCCTCATAGCTAGAGTGGAGGAAGTATAAACTTTCTTTCCCCATCTATCCAAAGCCCTAGCCTCTTTATCAGAAGGAACAACAGAAGCCTTAACACCTTTAGGCCCCTGACTAACAGTTTCTGGGTCCGCCCTAGGACTCTTAAAAAGATACTTATGAGCTTCAGGCACCCGGTAATACCTATCCGGTTTAACAGGAGCAGGAGGCAAAGAATCAGGATTAAGAGAAGCCTCTGAAAAAACATCTTCTACCACATCCAAAACAGGAGGTATAGCCAAAGGCCTATGCTGGGGTAAAAACAAAAACTCCCTAAGCCTTTTCCTGGAATCAGAGAAGTCCTGACCTTCCCACTTAAAATGTTCCCTCATGGAATGAAGAGTTTCTGAAAATGAAAAATCCTCAGGAGGAGAAGCTGAAGGAGTAGAATCATCCACATCAGAATCAGAATAAGGAGAATACTCCTGCAAGTCTTCAGCCGAAGACTCTGACACATCCGAAGCCTGCTCAAAGCTCCCTAACTCAGGCTCCACCCTAGGCCTCTTATCAGGAGGGGGCAAGGAACCCCTAATCAAAGTAATCAAATCTTCTGCCATTTTAAGCATATGCTTCTTGGGCACAGTTCCAGAAGAACTAGGGGTGACACCAACCGAAGCTAAACCTGGCCTGCCCCTGGGAGAAGCCTTGGAAACAGAAGGAGAGGGCCTAACCACCTTAGGAAGAGAGGGTAGTATAGTAGCCTGAGAAGCCCCTTCAGCCTGACCTGCCTCCTGAGAGGCCACATCCTGCAACAACAAAGTCTCTCCCTGGGAACCCAAAGAAATCTCCGGTGGAACCACCGGCTCCACCGACACCTCTAAAGAACCGGCGTCCAGTACGGACGGTTCTTCAAGCCTAGGCTTAAGTGCTTTGTCCTTGCGCTTCTTCGAGGAAGCGGGCGTCGGAGCATCCGATGGCATTTTATAATTGCACCGCTTCCCGAAGACTAACCTGGCACAATCTAACCTTCTCTTTATAGTGCGTTTACTGAATCTAGCACAAGAGCGGCACCCAACAACGTCGTGCTCAGGCCCTAAACAAGGAATACACAAAGTATGATAATCTCTATGCGGTATTTGTTTCCCACAAGAAATACAATTATTCACTTTTTCTGACATCCGGTAAACCACTGAGGCAAGAAAAAACCAAAATATTCCCCAACGGGGTACTTAGCCAACTTTGAGTCGGTCTGAAACTCCGGAATCGAAAAATTTCAGAATGCCAACCGGCACTCGCAAAGCTGCTTCTGCATCGGACCATGCGGCAAAAAAGACTGGGGATATGACGTCGGTCATGCGCATTTGTACCCTGACGTCCTGATGTCAGTCAAATGCGCCTTGACCGACGTCAGCCTTATACTTTGATAGTCGGGCCGACCGAGGACAGCGGACTACCCTAGTGTAAGGACTGCAGCAATGTGAGATGAAGAACATCACACAGTATCTTTCAGATGTAGCTCTCTGCACCAAGAACAATTTCCCTTAAAAGCACACAGGGAATGCACACTCCAGTCCTGGGGCTGGGCTTTCTCTCCATGTCCCAAATAAGACTCCCCACTGGCACACCTATAGAGTTGGGTCCTTAGCCAGGTGTTCCAAGCCAAGTTGTCCACCACCCTCGCTATGAAATCAGTGCTCTCAGTGTCCCTGTTCAAAGTAGCTGACACACACACTGAGATTTGATTTTCACACACACACACACACCCGGGAAAGGCTGGCTACAGCTTACCTGCTTTGCAACCTCCACCCAGACTATAAGGTAAATACACTGCCAGCAGAACACCCACAGTCAGCTATGCTAAGGCTCTTACAATGGTATCCAATTACACTTAGTAAAATTAATATTTATACAAATGGTAGTACTTGACCAAACAGCAAGGCTTTCAAGAACATGGAGCCACAGTGCCACTAAAGTGCTCTCAGAGGTTAAATATTTTTTTAAAGGACCAGCCACAATGAAAGGTATAGATATATTTAATAATAAATAATAATAAAGAAAACATAAAAATACTGATTATCTATTTACAATAATCACCAGAGTTTCAATTCACAGGAAATATAAAAAATAACACAATGGAAAAACTCAGATACAGAAAAACAGTATTTAGCTATTCTCACTATATTTTCTAACTGACTGAAGAAATACTGTCCCCTAGTTACTTACTAAAGCAAGGCAAGATGAAGGTAGATGATTCTTTTTGTTGTCAGGTCCAAGACATAATGCATCTATCACATCTCCCTCTAGTATTCAAATATAATGTCTATGCTGGCTACAGAATGACATGACATCTAGTCACTGACTCTGTGGTTCCCACAATATCCCCTCACTAGCAACTTGAGCCAGGATTTGGCACAGATGTGTCATAATACACACACGGAACTTTACTAAGACTCAATACAGCACATGAAAGCTATAAAACAATTCCAACATTTCACCCTTCCTGTAGAAAGGTTTTTCACAGACATTGTGTCTGTGGTTGCATTCAACCTGTGAGATAAAATCTTTATGACCTAAACCAAGTAATTTAATTTCAGTCTATTTTTCTTAAGGTTAGCTGGGTTGATCTTAACCGCCTTCCTTTCCAGTATCCTCTCTGTTGAAATATATACATTTCATTATTTAAAGCAATAACAGTCTGACATATCTGTATATTCCTTTTCTGTCCAGCAGGACCTACTGTTGATACATTTTTAACACAAGCATCTGTACAAATCAGTTTAATATTCAAATGACATATAATTCTTTACAGAACTCCATCTAGCTATGCTGGCATATGTTACACATGCACTGCTCTACTCCCCTTGGCACAGCTGGCACTACCTCACATCAACATCATCACAGGGGCAATGAGGATTACTGAGCTCTTCAGCCTGCTTGCTTTCTGTACAAATCTTGGAATCAGGGGAAGAGGAGAGTAAGCATAAAGGAGACTCCAGGGTCAAGCGTAAACTAGTGCATCTCTTGGTGACGCCCTCTGAGGGGAGATCAGAGCAAAGTACCTGATGCATTTGTTATTGAGGGAGTGGCAAGGTCGGCCCAAATGGCGGAAGATCTTCTCTGCCACAGATTGATTCAGAGACCAATCATGGGGCATCAAAATGGCTCTATTTAGTTTGTCCACTAGTACATTGGTTTCCCAGGTATGTGTCGCAATTAGAAAGCAAGTCTAATGAGATTGCACATTTCCATACTCTCATGGCCTCTCTGCAAAAGGGGCAAGATTGAGTTCCTCCTTGTTTGCTGATGTACCAGATTACAAACATGTTGGTCTGAATTGCAATACTCCCCAACTGGAGAGCATCTTGAAATACCTGCAATTCGAATAGGACCACTCTCATCTCTAGGACATTGATATGCAACTTGGTCTCTTGGGGGAACCACTTGCCTTGGACCGTTATTCCCAAGAAATGCCCCCCACCCCAAATGTGAAGCATCCATGGTTACTGTGGCCATAGGGGCTGGTACAACAAAGGGTCTTCCCAGGTGTAAATCATCCGATTGTAACCACCATCGGATGTGGCGTTTGCTAACTGGGGTGAGCCTGACTAGAAAAGATAGAAATTTATATACAATGGGCCATTGTAGAACCCCATGTAAACAAGCATGTCAAAGGAAGAAGTACAATGGCAGCTGCCATGGAACCTAATACCTACAAGTACTGACCTTGCTGGAGGAGCTGAATGAGCAAAGAGAAAATGAACCTGACTCCTCACAGTTGGGATATGATTAGGAGGTAGAGAGGCCATCTGTTTTGTCATGTCTAGAAGTGTACCAGTGAATTCCAGGCTCTGGACTGGGGTTAGGTTTGACTTGGCATGATTTATAGTTATGCTCAAAGAATTACAAATCTGGAGCAAACAGTCCCTGGCATGTAGAAGTACATGCTTCGAAGGGGCCGTGAGAAGCCACTCATTTAGATATAGAAACACCTGGAATTCTGTTAGGTTCAAGTGAGCTGTCAATACTGCCATGCATTTGGTAAACACCCTGGGGGCTGTGGTGAGTCCAAAGGGTACAGCACTGAATTGGTAATGATTGGCTCCCATCCAGAAGAGATGACGTCTTCTGGATCGCCTGTCTATTTTGATATGATAGCACGCATCTTGAAGGTCTGTAGTGCACAGACAGTCATCCTTGTGTAAAAAGGGTAGAATGGACTGGACTGTGACCATTCAGAACTTTGCTTTATGTACTGATTTAAGTTGCTTAGGTCCAAAATGGGTCTGAGATCCCGTGTTTTCTTTGGAACTTAAAAGAAGTGTGCATAAGTTCAGAATCCTATCTGATCTAGAGGGACCTTTTGGATGATTCTTTTGTCTAGCAGCTTTGGAATTTCTTGTGCTGCTGCCTTCCTCTGACTCAGTGGAACATCAGGAAACTTCTTCCTTTTGCAAGATGGAAGAAGGGAAAATGGTATGTAATAATCGCTGGATGTTATGCTTAGTACCCATTTATCTTGTGTTATACTTGCCCAGGCATCTGGCTGTAAAGACAAATGACCACCAATTGCCTCCAGAGTTGGGCAGTCAGACAGCACTTCAGGAGCACTGAAAGGGCCTATCCAAAAAAAGACTCTCTAAAGCCCTGATTCTGTGGACCTCCACTGCCTCTTGGGCGACATCTCCCACTGAAATTTCCTCCACGGGCTCCGGAGAAATTGTCACCATGTGGATCTTGGAAAGGTCCCTGAGATTTTCAGAACCACATCTTCTTGCTGCCTCTCTAATTCCTAGAAAAGGTTCATTGAGGCATAGAAAACTTGATTCCTATGGCAGAGTCTTTCCACCTTGTTCACTGCAGGGCTCCACAAAGTCACAAAGCCATGTCTCCTTATGACAATACCTGAACTGGCTGCTTACGAAGTGCCTTCAGCTGTGTGAGAAATTATCCTCATCGAAGCATTGGATATGGAAGAAAGAGTGGCCAGTTGAGAGGATGTCCATTTGAAATCCTCAGCAGGCATGAACTCAGAGTGAGTATTTGAAAGCTCCTCTGTCAAATCTCTCTGAAGCAGAGTAAAATGTGCCAGGTAATTTAGCAACCTTAGGGCAAAGGTTACCAAGGCAAAAACTCACTTTCCAAACCTGCGCAATGCTCCAGACTCCCTGTTAGGCAGATGGACGACAAGGCTATGTTCCACTAGCTCTTTCTTGGTGGCAGCTGCCACCATTACATCATCAACTGGGACTCCTTTGCTCCAGTGCAGGATGTCAGTCGGGGTGGGCAAAAACTTATCAGGTCTTTTAGGAATGGGTTCGATGGTTTCTGGTTACTTCACAGCCGGACAAGCAACTAAATCAGCAAGTTCATCCCCCAGGGTGGTAGCCTCCAAAAACACAGATTCTTCTGATGGAGGGGGTTTGGGAAGATCAGCAACCTGTTTCAGGATCTCTACAATATCTCCAAAGGAGATGCCATCTGGTAGTATTCTAGGGGACCCCGCTCCTTCACCAAAATTGGTATCCTCCATTACAGAATCCAAAGGGTTGTCAATGTGTCTCCTTTTACATGTCCGCTTCTGATGTACCTCCTCTGTGGGATACTCAGGCGAGGTGTTGGAAGACAGAAGTTGTTCCTCTACTGGAACTTGGCTGGACACTAATGGGGGAAAAGGAGTAGGATCCGAGACATGAGAAGAGAGTTCTACAGAAAAGGCCCTTTCCACCACCTCAAAAGCCAACGGACCCAGAGAAACCCAGACCCACCACTTTGGAGTCAAAACTCCCAATGGACGCAGGTCTAGACCTCCTTTAGATCCATGCCTTGGGGGTGGAACCAAATTCAAACTGCCCAGGGCTGAGGCTCCAAGATGAAGGGATGGAACCACCTGGGAAGTGGAGTGACACAAGTCCAAAAGTTCCTTAAAACGATTTTTATCCCCCATGGTTGAAATGTTTTGCTTGAGTTGATCGAGGATGGTTTGCTGATATTTGATCATATGGAATTAAAAGCTGAGAGACCTCATAGACAGGGTAGCTGAGGTGTACACCTTTTTTCTGAACCTGTCTAGGGCCCTACCCTCCTAGTCAGTGGACAGGGGATTCTTTGAGGCACTGGCTGTAGCCCCTTTAGTCCCTGGAGTAACAACTTCTGGATCACTCAAAGCATTTTTAAACAGATATTTATGGGGGTCTTGCATCCTATAAAATCTGTCTGGTTTCCTAGGGGCAGGGGAAGTCAGTCAGCGTTCATGGAGGTATCCTGGAAAACATCCTCTACCACATCCAAAATGGGAGGGATAGCTAAAGGTTTGTGTTCAGGAAGGTCTGAGAACTCCATAACTCTCTTCTTGGCCTGGGGGTAATCCTGTGCTTCCCACTGAAAATGCTGCTTCATAACATGAAGAATTTCTCCAAAAGTTTGATCCTCTGGAGGTGAAGCAAGGGGAGGTTCTCAGAATCTGTTTCCTCAAAGGATATGCAAGAGGGTCCTTCCTCTGAGCCAGAGTATTCCAAGTATGAATCCTCCTCAGATAGTAAGGGATCTGGAAAAATATCAGTATAGTCATCCCTTTTCCTTTTTCCTGGGGTGGCTTCATCTGTTGTCTGTCTGGCCCTTACAATGTTAATTAAACTTAATCAAATCCTGCTGGGAGCCCGTAGGCCAGGGTGGAGGCTTTGCCACACTGCCTTTCTTTGGGGTGGGTTTGGCCCTAGTCCTAGGTCTGTCAGATGCCCTGGTGCCTGACTCTCTGTGGAAATGCACCATTGTACACCTAGGGTTCATTGTATTTCTGGGTAATTAGCACTTGTTGGAAACCATGGCCTGCTGAGCGACCTCAGACCCAACCGATGAGCTGAAAACATAAGCAGTGGAAGTTGAAGGAACCGAAGGCATGTCACACTCCAAATGTGTCTCGACACAGGCTTGGGTTGCTGTTTCAAATGTCAAAGGGGCTGTGAAGGTGCCTCATCTTCTTCAACAATTATCAGTCTAGCAGGGGAGTCAGCTGGGGAGTGAATGTCATCCAATGGCTTTCGCTTAAGTTTCTTCTCTTTTTTGTGCTCATGTAGCTCAAGATTGGGACGACTGGCAGATGTCATCGGACACAGTTCAACTGATTCTTGGCTTGGAAAATGGGCTAAGAATTTGGCCCTATACCTAATCATTCTAGCATTAAACCTAGCACAAAAATGACAATTAGGGACGTTGTGGTCTGGGCCTAAGCAAGTAACACAGAGTATGGAAGTCTCTGTGTGAGATTTGTTTACAACAGCAGAGACAATTATTTACTTTATCTGACATCAGCTAAGTGAAACAGAAGAGAGTTCCCCAATGGGGTACTTATCTTTCCGATGACAACTTCTCGGAAAGTACAGACCAACCAATGCACTTGTATACTGCTTCGGGCTTTGGTGGCAAGAAAAAACTGAAGTGATGACACAGGCTGGCTCCCTTTATACCTAAGCATACTGACATTGGTAAGAGTGTCTGCCAGCCTGGGAGGCGAAAACAGTATTCTCTGATTGTCAGGCCGGCCAAGGGCTTTCACAGCAGGAAATCACAATAGTCAGGACTGCAATAGTAAAACATGAAGAACATCGGGTTCTCTCACTTCTTGGAATAGTATGTGATGAAGAAGAGGTGAAAACAAAATAGACTAATATACAGGATGAGGAATGACCCCATGGAAAGGAGGAATTTCCTCTCACTGTCATCTGCAATCTTGATCAGAACCCATTTGTCTGACACAATCTGCTGCAAAAAAGAAAAATGGAGATCCAGACTGGAAGAGAAAAAGGGTAGGAAGGTGTCACAAGGTCACATGAACACTCATTCAGACTTGTTGGAGTGCCCTTGCTTTTGGGAGATATAAGACAACTTTTTGGAACCTCCCTGCCACTTCTTCCTAAACGTGTTTATCTGAATTCTGTTGGGACTCTTTAGTCTGTTTTCTGCTGAAACTGGATGACAAGAAAACCCCTTGGACAATTTGGAAAAGAAGGGCTGAAAAATCTTATGGAGATTCCCTGCATCATAGGTTTAGACTCCTAGGTTAACACTAGGCTAACTGCCCTTATGGACCACTTTAAGCCTAGCCAATTACCCCATGTCTGAATCAAACCCTGCACCTTGTGTTTCTATGGTAAGCACCTTAACCATTACGCCAACCTCCCACCTCAGACTTGTCTATATCAGAACAGCGAATGCTATTCTGTCGAACTATAAAGTTCGAAAGCTAAAAATGTTAGTCTAAAAAAAAATAAATAATATATATATATATATATATATATATATATATATATGTATACACACACACACACGAACAAAATAAAGTGGGGGGCTGTGCCCCCCAGCTTAAATATACCAACTCTGAGATCACACCACAGTGGAGAAAACTGCGAAGTCCCGAGAACGGCCCAACGATTATTTTACAATGGGAAAGAAAATTGTCGTTCTGTGACTTCGACATTCTCAGCTTTTGAACTTGACAGTTCGGAAGAGCATTCGCTATTTTCAGAGTTCACTCTCCTGATAGGGAATCTATCAGACTGCCCCTTTCATGACACTTTTTGATCACCTCTGCAGCAGAGGGACACAATTTCTAGCCAAAGGAGAATTTAAAATCTCATTTTCACATAATCCGAGACGTTCTGAGAATGTAGCCAAGCAAAATGCCTTGAAACAGTACCAGTGGCCATAGCCCTGTAAGAAGTGTCAAAAGAGTTATACACATAATGAAACAATGAGTAGCGACCTGTGTAATACAAGAAATTTGAAATAGTCACCAAAGCCATGGATGAGGGGAAGATGGTGCACATAGCCTACCTTGACCTGGCCAAAACCTTCAACACTATTCTCCACTCAGACATAACAGATAAACTCTCTCAACTAATCAATATGTATGTTACCAGATGGGTAGCAAACTGGCTAACTGAGAGAACCCACCTAGTCACATCAAGTAGTAGACTCGTAATAAGTGGCATACCCCAGGGATCAGTCTTGGGGCCTCTGTTATTTGGGATATACTTTTCTGAGGTGCAGGCCAAAACCAATGGACTATGGCTGAACAAGTTTGTAGATGACTGCATGCTGGGTGCTGTCATAAATTCCTCTAGTGATGTGGACATCCTCTAAGAGGGTCTCACCCAAACAAATGACTAGTGCCAAAAACATAGCCTCAAGCTGAATACCAAAATATGCATCAACATCTCCACAAATTATCACATTAATAACAACATCCTAAGCACACAATCAGTCAATAAGGATTTGGGCATCCAGGTTGATAGCAACCTAACTTGTGACTACCATTTTGCTTCCATTGTACAGAAAGCTTTCTACATGGCCCACCTCATAAGTAAGAGTATCTCATTCAGGAACAAGAAAATCATAATACCCCTGTATTCTTCCCTTACAAGGCCCATTGTTGAGTACAACTCCCCTTTTGGCATGTACCTTGCAAAGCACATGCAGCAGCTGGACAGACCACAGAGGCTCCTCACCAGGAGAATCCAGGGCCTCAAACATCTATCCTACACTGACAGGCTAAAAGCCATTTCCCTCTATGCAGTTTCATACAGACTCCTCAGATATGACCTCTGTCTGGCATACAAAGCAATCTCAGACACCGCCTTGATGGGACTGCATCATATCCGCAAGTCAAGCTCCACTTGAGTAACCCACACGAGTCTGGGTCCAGTGTCGGCTGTTCATCCATGCTCCCTGACGTCAGAGCGCCAGGAGTACAAAGCTGACAGCCGACGCCATCTTCTCCAGTTTTTCTTGCCCCAGATGTCAGGAGTCCCAAAATGAAAAAGGTCCCATAACCTTTGCAAATACACCTCAGAAGAATGGTGAAAAAAGGAAATACACAAAAGTAAAAATAAGAGGGGACAGGAGGGAGGGAAACCCAAACTGCAACAGTGAAGACACTCGAACATCTACATTTATGGTAGGTGTACACAACTGTACTATGTTCGTGTTTCACTGTTGCAGTCATGACTGTAGGGTAGAATCCCAAAGCTGAAAGACAGGGAGGTGGTCATAAAGAGGAAGGGGCGGCTAAAAGGCCCTGCAAGACTGCAGAGGCAAAGCCTGCCCTAGACTTAGAGTAGAGAGGTAGACTGTAGTGCTTAGAAAAAGTATGCACTGAACTCCAAGTTGCAGCTTCCAAAATGTCCTTGGTAGGAACTCCCCTGAGGAAGGCCGCAGAAGTGGCAGCAGCTCTGGTGGAATGAGTCCGTATACTCCCTGGGATTTGCTTTCCATGGTGAGAACAACAAAATCTGATTCCATGAGCAATCCATTTAGAAATGGTTTGTTCTGAAATGGCTTTACCTTGGGAACTTGAAGCATAAAAAACAAACAATTGTTCTGATTTTCTGATGTCCTTGGTTCTGTTCAGGTAAAAACGTAGCTGTCTGTGTACATCCAATGAATGTAAGATCCTTTCCCCTTTATTTTGAGGAGTGGGGAAAAAGGTTGGCAAGTGGATAGTTTGATTTAAAGACACTTTGGAAATCACCTTAGGCATGAAGGTAGGATTAGTCCTCAAAGATACCCTGTCTTGATGAAAAATAATATAAGGTTCCACAGGCTCCCACAGCCATAAGAGCTTGTAACTCTGAAACTCTCCCGGCAGAGGTTAAGGCTAACAGGATAGCTGTCTTCCAAGATAAAAACTTGATGTCAGAAGAGGCAGCAGGCTCAAAAGGAGGCAAGGTTAGTTTTTCCAAAACATAGTTGAGATCCCAAGCAGGAATGGGAGGAGATCTAGGAGGTCGTAAGTTCTTAGCTCCTCTGAGAAACTGTCTCATGAGCTGGTGGGAAAAGATGGGAGGGTCTGTATTATAATGAGCAGAAATAGCAGAGGCATGTATCTTGATGGAAGAGAAAGAGAGACCCTTATGTAAGAGATCTGTCAAGTAAAGTAAAATTAAAGTAATATTAGGAAGAAGAGGATCAGAATCCTGAGCCTGCATCCAGGAACAAAATCTTTTCCATTTTCCTGCATAAGATTTTCTAGTGCTAGGACGTCTGGCTTCTAAAATGACATCCATAACCTGCTTGGGCAGTAAAGAAGAAATCAAAGGCCCTGGATTAACCAGGCCACCAGGCTGAGAGTTCTGACATGAGAGTGTAGAACCTGACCCTGATGTTGGGACAGAAGGTTCGGAGACTGAGGTAAAACCCAAGGGGGCTCCAGGCATAGGTTTTTTAGAGTTGGATACCAAAGCTGCCGAGGCCAATTTGGAGCCAGCAAGATTATCATCTTGGGCTTGTCCTGTTTTATCTTCAGTAAAACCCGTGGAAGAAGAGGAAGATGTGGAAAGGCATATCCCGAGAGGTTCCTCCAACTGAATGACAGGGCGTCCACTTTCCAAGCTTCTCTGTGGAAAGTCCTGGTGAAAAAATTCTGTAGTTGATGATTGAGATGGGATGCAAAGAGGTCTATGTGAGGACATCCCCAGACTGCTGTTATCATCCTGAATATTTTGGTGTCCAGCATCCACTCGTGTGGATCCGAAAGGTTTCTGCTCAGACTGTCTGCCAGGAAGTTTTGTTTCCCTGGTAGAAACTGAGCTTGAAGATCCAGATTGCAATCTAGAGCTGTGTTCCATAGATCCATGGCTAGTCTGCAAAGGGGGTAGGAATGAGATCCCCCTTGCTTGTTTATGTACCACATAACAGTGGTGTTGTCTGTCCGTATTAGCAGTTGTCCTGGTTGTAAAAGATTCCTGAAGGCCAATAGAGCTTTCTGAACGGCTAACATTTCCTTTAAATTGATATGCAGGTGCTTCTGATCCTTTGTCTAAAGGCTCTGCAAACAATTGCCCTGAAAATGGGCTCCCCAAGCATAATCCGAGGCGTCCGTGGTTAGAATCTGAGTGGCAGGTGGCAGACGGAAGGGTTTCCCTTTGTTTAGAGCACATGCCCTGGACCACCAAAGAAATTCCTTTTGAAGGCAAGGAAGGATGGAGATCAGTATGTCTAAACTGTGGCAATGCTGAGACCATACACTTTTTAGGTACCATTGTATTTTCCTCATGTGTAGTCTTGCATATGGTATAAGAAGGATGCAGGAGGCCATGTAACCCAAAGCATGCAGGAATTTCCTTGCAGATAGTTGAGTTAGCGTTGCCAATGTTCTGAAAGTTCAAGCCAGCTGTAATTGTTTTTTGGATGTCAGAAATGCCATCTATGTTGTGGTGTTTAGAAGTGCACCCAGAAAAGTTATCTGTTGTGTTGGTGTCAAATTTGACTTTTTTATGTTTACAGAGAATCCCAGGAACTTGAGGAGGTTCTGAACAAATTCTAGATGCTGGAGTAAGGCATCCTTGCTGTCTGCCTGAATTAGACAATCGTCCAGATAAGGGTAAATTTGAATTCCCTTGAGTCTGCAGTAAGCTACTACTGGAGCCAGGCATTTGGTGAAGACCCTGGGCACAGCAGACAATCCAAAGGGCAGCGCAGAGAATTGAAAGTGCCTCGATCCGGCCTTG